>NC_079194.1:166447817-166498005 GCF_029499605.1 Hyla sarda | reverse complement strand
GCGCCCAAGGTGGAAACCAGAAAGCACTGGCAAGAAAGAAAGACGGAAACTGGCTCTAGAGAGGACTGGAGCATAAGAGCAATGACCCAAACATCTGGAGACCCAAAACCCCTGTCCCAGGGGCCCGACATGAGCACCCAGAAGGCAAAAGTAGCGCGAATGGTGTAATCTGGATGACTTACCTGAAGGGGAAGGAAACCCAAACGGCCCAAACACACTCGGGGAGACAAGCTTCCGTGTCGAGACAAGCAGAGATGTGGTACAGAAGGACTGCCCACAATGGAATCACTAGGGCTTAAAGAACCAGGAGGGCCAACCCAAAAAGGAAGGCATGCTACAGCAGTCTAGGATAGCGTCCAATACAATGAGACTAAGCAGAGTTGGACCCCAACAGTACGAGGAGACCAGAGCACTCCAAAGCAACATCCCGTCAGGACGGAACAGAGGGAAAACAAAAAGCGAACCCAGCAGAGAGACCCCCCACGGCACGGGGCACAGGGAGGTCACTTTAGGAGACTGTGGTGTCAGTGTCGCACAATCGACACCGTCAAGGAAGGAGAAGTCCCAAGAAGATAGTGTCAAGGGATGAGGAGTGCACGAGACCCATCTAAGCAGAAGATAGCGCTCAGCAAACTAGTCCCCCTAGCGGAGGGGAAAACAAGGGGTAAAGAGAAAAGTTAAAAATAAATTTAACTGCACCGACCACTCCAGGTACCTGATCCCCGTACCCCGAGGAGGGGGAATTGACAAGTGCGCCAGGCACTGTCGAAGCAGGGAAATGCCACCCTATGGCAACAGGACAAAATACTGGGTAGACAGTCCCACAGGAACACTACGACAACATACAGAGATATGAAGGGATCGGAATCCTGGGGCTGGGAAAGAAACCAAGACATGGCTACAAATGCAAGTAAGATACACACAGCAACCAGCAGCGTTGAGAGGAACACCCCAACGGGATGAAACCCTGGACCAGATGGATGCCAAATGAGCCATCCTAGACGTGTCTAAGGCAGAGCAGACCCCTGAGCCACCCTGCACAGGAAACCAGGAAGATACCTGGAGGCCCAAACTGACTGTCGCCCCAACAGGCCCCCTGCCAGAACAGAGGTGCTCAACAGTCACAAGATAGCCGAACAAGACCACACGAGGGCCCAAGGCACACCACACCAAAAAGAAGGAAGGGTGGATTCTACATGTGCAGAGGACCTAGCATAAAAAAGGGACACAAATGGTTACCTCACGATAGAGGGGAACCAGCTGCAGACACCCCAAGGTCTGGCAGGATGGAAAACACACAGAACCCAATGGTGTCACCACAATGTCCCTAGCAGACAAACGTGGCACTCCTAGAAAAGTGGAACAGCGTGCAACTGTAGCCATAAAAAGCCAAGGACACTGCAGGAGACACCCCAGCTCCTAATTGTGCTACACCCCTGAACTGCTGACACAGATGAGGGATGCATGTGGGGCAGGAAACATGCAGACCCAGAAGAGGTCAGATGAACCCTTAGGCACAGTTTATTGAACTTTCCATGGAAAGACTCCGGACTGCAGCTACGGAAGCGGCAGGAATGGGGAGGTGACCTGGTGGATTCGAAAGCCATGCGGACAGTCTGGCTACCTGGCATAGAGACCATGGCCACACCTGGTCTCGCATCCAGAACCACACACCCCAAAAGTGGGCTACTAGCCTTGAGCCATGAGAGCAGCAGGCATGTTGAGAGGGACCTGATAAATTAGGAAAGCCCAAGAATAAGCATGTGGCGCATTGCAGAGGGCTCACGGAGCAACATTGGGAGACCCACTAGGAACTACACCTAAGCAGTGGATTACCAGAACTTCCACCACACAGTGGAAAGTGTATGGTGCATGTGAACAGATGTAGCAGGAAACTCCCACAGACAGTGGGGCACAGGAGTGCGGCCACACTTATGGGCGGCCCAGTGGTGTAGGAGACCCTGCAGACGAAGACTGGCTGACTGACAGCAGACTATTTCCTGCAGCAACCCTAACAGTAGCACGTGGCAGTCCAGAGATGGGAGACCAACAGCGGAGGACACTGTGTAGACAACAGTCTGACGTAATGAGTGCCCCTCCAGATGCCGGTGATAAGGGGGCAGTGTCGGATAGCAATAACTGGGCCCCTTTATGCATGTGGAAAGGCAGTGAAGCCTAGAAACCATGAATAGAATCCCAGTCACCCTGGGAGATCGAGGGAGGCTTAGGAGCCGTGGATTGTATCCCCTTCGCCCAGCATAGTGTCCACAGGACACGCCAGGTCACTCCACTGGACAACGCGCATTAGCAGTGAGGTACCAGAACTGCAGCTATAGACACTTCAGCCCTTGGAGAAGCGACAGGCATCAGAGAAATCCATGCAAACCCTGTCTGGCTTACAGGTATGGGTCCATGTAGACAAAGGTGCACGCCAGCGGTCACCTCGCATTAGTAGTGGGGTACCGGAACTGCAGCCGCAGATACTTCAGCCCTTGGAGAAGCGACAGGCAGCAGAGAAAACCCATGCAGATCACTGTCTGGCTTACTGGTATAGGTCCATGTAGACCATACAGTGGTTTTCTCTGCCGCTTCTCCAAGGGCTTAAGTATCTGCGGCTGCAGTTCCGGTACCCCGCTACTAGTGCGAGATGACCGCTGGAGTGCACCGTTGTCAACATGGACCCATACCAGTAAGCAACAGTGCACTCCGGCGGTCGCCTCGCACTGATAGTGGAGCAACGAAATCCAGCCACGGTTGCGGCAGTTGTGAGATGAGTGACAGGTGACACTATCGTCTGGCCCAATGAGAGCAGGTGCAATCTATGGCCACTGGACGTGGGGATCCAGGACAGCAGCCGCGGATGTTGCATCCTGTGGAGGAGGGAATAATGTATGTACACGTCAAGAACACCAGTGGCACAGCAAACATGTCCTGACAACCAGTGGTAGAGGAGAAACTGTCCTGACTGTAACCCCGGTATACTTCCAATGAATCATGAAATCCCTGGCACGACTTGCCACAGCAAGTCACATGTCTCCAACAGAGTGAGAAACCTGGCGAAAGCAGGCATGTACCAAGACCCTGCCAGCAACATGCCTGGCGGCATCTGTGAGGGGGAAGGATAGCTGAGTAAGTCTTCCCCTCACAGAAAGGCTGCGGGAGAGAAGAGAGAGAGACGGGTCCCGCTCTGAAGAGAAAGGACTGGGCGGAGCAAAGTGCCAAGTCCCCGTCCATCCGGCCGGGAGAGCAGCGGTGCCAGGCTTGGAAGCATCCCGCCAGCTAGAAGTGTACAGCCCAAATGGATACAGCCTCTGACATCCCAGGTAGAACTAAACACCCCTGCAGCGCACCAGACCAGAGAGTTCGCTGTGGGGAGGAGAGGGGCGGAGCTAAGCTCCGTAAGGAGAGGCACAGATTCTCCCCTGTCGGCGCTCTGAAGGCACCACCGCCAGAGCAGGGAGAGAGTCTCCCTACAGTTGAACTCCTGGTTCCTGCTCTGAACTCTGGAAGATGGAGGGCGGAGCTACCTGCAGCCATTATGGCTCCCGGCAGCCAGCACAGCGCCGGAGGAGCTGAAAGCAGCGACTGTGGCTCAATAAGTACAGGGAGCTGCCGCTAAAGCCGGCGGCTGCCCTGGGACACAAACAGACAGGAGAGACTTACAGTGAGAGCCCAGACCCCATTAAAGATCAGGCCAATGACCCCCTTAAACTGCCCCAAAAGACACACGGGAACATATTAACCCCATAATTCCTGTGTCGGAAGGGAGGAGATGGGGGAGGGGGGGGGACATACCTACTTTTAAGTCACTTGCATTACGTCAACGGGACAAGCAGGGAAAATAGGGGGACCTGGATCCAAGGTGCAACGCCATGCGCTGGTGGGAAGGAGTTAACGGTGCATTCATTAATGTCCCGTGCCACTTAGCTGCATATGGGGGGGGGGGGGGGGAACAGGTAGCACCATGCTCCTGAACCCTCACCTGAAAAAAGGAAATAAAGGAGTAAAGACCCTAAGCTACCTTGAGAAAGGTCAGCACAGTGCTTGCTGTCCAAGGGCATGTGTCGGGATGTCAGACAAATGCTTCAGTACTCTCATTGTGGACATTGGGGAGAGAATGGAAAATGGCCACCACCAGACACTATCATAATATAGGTCTCCGAATGAAAACCCAAGTGAACCCTCAGTGGAGCCCTCCCCTATATAGAGGGGATAGATTTTTGGGTATGTGCAGTACGACTAAGGTGGCTTTGCCTGCCGAAATGAGTCACTCCTTGGTTCATACATGCTGTGTTCGGTGTTCTTACTCTGTGACCGTTGTGCTGGAATTCCCTTTGTTTCTGGCTTCTCTACGTGTGCAGTCCTCACGCTTCCATGCACCTTTGAACTAGTGGTGAGCTGGACATCACAGTGTCTCTTCAAATACAAAAGAAAGTACGCAATGCATTCACCCTTCGTTATCTTCTTACTTTATTGATGCTGTACATCCATGATAATCATGAAAATGGTTTTACAGCATATCAAGCGGTGCTAATGATTGGAAGGTTGTAGTGTGCATGGAGAGTAGAGACAACTCTCCATGCACACTTCCGGTAGGTTCACACATGCACATTTTCAACAGCAGATTCTGCTACCCTTTGAAGTCAAAGGCAATCAAGACCTGCTGAAGCAAATCAGCAGCAGAAATTGATGTGTAAACATATTCCTGGCAGGAGCGGGGAGCTAGCTCTGTGACTGCAGGCAGAACATCCGCAGCTTTAAATACAAAATAAATAAATAGCTTCCTAAAGGTGAGTGGTATTTGCAGCTCCATTGAATGGAGCCAAGTTGTAGTACAACACAACCTGAGGATAGGAGTGGTGTGGTTTCGCTAAGAGATTAGCTATGTGTTTCTATTGCTGGACAACCCCTTTAACACTTCGAGGACAGCCCATTCCGGCCTTTTTATGTACCCATAGGGAACTATTGTAAGCAATAGATTGCATTCACTGTATTATTGCATTGTACAGCGTGATCGGCGCTCCACTGATACAGTATGGCTCTGCCAGGCTGAATGATTGGAGTGACTATTCGATCTGCGGAAGGAGGGCAAGAGGACTTACTCCACTATTTTAACTCTGTGGTCTGAGCAGATTACTAAGCCAACATGGCATTTGTGGTTTATTTCTTAAGAAGCCATGATCAGCATTGAATACTGTGTATAAAAGGGATAGCGCACAGAAATTCATTGAATACTGTGTTGAGAGCACAGAAATTCTGGCAAACTGCAAAAAATCTGCAGCCAGCTTTACAGAATGGAATTTGAGGGGAATTACAGAATTTCTGCCGTGACCATAGCCTTAAAGTGCCATTGCAATTTTGTGTCTTTAGTTTTGGTTGCTCAACACACTGAGAAGCATGAAACTTCAACCCAAAAGACAGGTAGATTTTTTTTTTAAAGAAGATAAAAAATGAACAGTGTGAATCCAGCCTACAGCTTCAATGCCAGTTAATGCATGTGTTTTATTTGAAATTCCTACCTGCATGCTGCATATAAAGCAGCCGTGATAAATAATGGTTTGGATAACTCAAGGGATTCCTGCTGAGCTTGTGGTAAGCTAGACTCATACCTACAAAGAAAATACAAGAAACAAGATGAATTACGAACAGGAGACTAAAAAGGTTCTTAAATATGTGGGCGACAACCCCTGGCAAAGCTTTTAGATTCCCATCACTCAGAGGATGTTCTATCAGCTTTTTACTTCCATAGTTGATACACAAAACAATGTCTAATAGCTGATCCTTGTGGTTTTATAGAACATCCCTCAAAACACAAGAGGAAAATTTATTTAATGTTCTGCATTCTAGATTCATTTTAAAACCGTTAAATTGCCACTGCCACCATAAACTACTTTTTATTTTTTAATAGGTTACGGTATATAAAATTAGGCAACTTTGCAATTTTTTTAAAAGTATTTTTACCTTTTTTTTTTTTTAATGGAAAAAAGGTTCTGTCTACTGGGGGTCCCCATACCATGTACATTGCTGTTGTCCACCTGTCTTTGTCCTAACTGTGCAGAATTGTTGCTGCAGTCAGTCGGAATACAGGAACCGGGGGCGGGCTTAGCACTGTTCTGTATGCTCCTGGACAGTGGGAGAGCAGCAGCCATGTTTTCACTGACAGAGGGGAGAGCAGACCAGAGGAAGATGACATCAGCAGTGTCTGCCATCTACACAGACAACCCTGCAACCTCTCTTCATAACTGGTAAATACATGGTGGAGGTGGAAAGATAGGAGCAATGTGCTAAAGCTGTGTGTGCGCGCGCAACATATGGCTGAGCTCTGTTTAGAGTGTGTATGGCTTTGAGATGTGTGTAGTAGAGCCGAGTGTGTATGTAGTAGCAATGAGTGTGTATGGCGGAGCTGTGTGTAGCAGAGGGGAGTGTCTATGGCCGAAATGTGTGTATTGAGCTTCTATACTTCTCTCTGTAGCTACTGCCAAGGTGAACAGAGAAGATGGCAGCTGATAGGCTGCTACTGGCAACTAAGGGACAAGAAGTTAACAATGAGGGCAAGCATCATCACTGCCTGGGAATGCCCACAGTTCAGGAGAACAGCAGAATCCTATAAAGGAGATAATGGGTTCTTAGAGCAACAGGACAGACCAAAACAAAAACACCCAAAAATAAAAGGCTGGAAATGATTAGAAACTATTACTAAGTAAGACTGCAGTGCGGTTTTTTTGCACTCAGTGATGACAGGTACTTTTTAATGTTAAAGGAAAATAACTTATGGGAGGGAAAAAAAAAACAAACTCCATAGCTACCCCCATAGCTAATTTCTTGTGTGTGATGTATGCTTCATGAAGCCAAACTTATGATACTGAAAAGGTTTAGTATCATATATGCAATATGTATATAATAAAGTAGTTGGAACAGAATCAGCTGAAAGGCAGAACACATTGTATACCCAGTTGAAAAAAAACCTTGTGTTGGCCTTTACTCAAGGCATATTAGGGGTCAGGGTTGATGGCATGTCCAACTGCTATTAATGTTATGATCACGGACCTGTTAAGGATTTTAGATGCAGTATTTACAGCCTCCATGCAACCATACTGTACTGCAAGGTCCCTGATGCTCAACTTTGAATCTACACCAAGCAGGCACTCAAATGACTTCAGACAGCTCAGATAAACCTTCTTGTTAAGTCCAGATAATTGAACCAGATAGTCCTAGAAGAAAAATATATATCTACACTCAGTACAAGCGACATTAGTATTAGTTTTTACAAGATAACACAACCTTAAAAGGGGTTATCCAGGAAAAAAAATTTTATATAATCAACTGGCTCCAGAAAGTTAAACAGATTTGTAATTACTTCTATAAAAAAAATAAAATAAAAAAAAAATAATGTTTTAATCCTTTCAGTACTTATGAGAAGCTGAAGTAGAGTTATTTTCTGCCTAAGTGCTCTCTGATGACACCCATCTCGGGAACTGTCCAGAGTAGAAGCAAATCCCCATAGCAAACCTCCTCTACTCTGTGCAGTTCCCGAGACAAGCAGAGAGCACTGTTGCAAGACAGAAAAGAACAACTCAACTTCAGTAGCTGATAATTAGTGGAAGGATTAAGATTTTTTTTTTTTTTATAGAAGTAATTTACAAATCTGTTTAACTTTCTGGAGCCAGAGGAGCGAAAAAAAAAAAAAAAAAAATTATATATATATATATATATATATATATATATATATATATATATATATATATATATATATATATATCCTGGAAACCCCTTTAATCCAAACCTGAAATACCACAATAAAAACATATGTAGAAAGAAAGGGGTGCAGTTGCCCATAACAACCAAATTGCTAATTTAACTTTTAAAAAGGCCTCTGAAACATAAAAAAATAAAAAAGTTCATCTGATTGGACTGCAACACTTCCTCTACACAGATTTTGATACATCTCCCCCAGAGTGTCTTAAAAGTAAGAGAACCTGTAAAGTGAACTGTTTGGCAGATGGTAATCCAATATTAGACAAACTGTGAGGGAAGGGGGAATCCTGTCAGGTTATGTCTCCAATCAGCTTGAATTCAACAAAAGGTAATTTGTGAATTTACCCGAAAAACGATGAAGTGCCTAAGGTAGCGTGATTTTATTTTATAAATTTTTTTTATATCATATGCCAAATTTTGAGAAACAGGTTGTCATCAATGAACCAAATGCTGGATGCAAATGCTTGTTCTCATTGTTAGGCTGCGTTCACACGGCCATCTAGACCTGTCCTGTTCGTCTCCCGTAAAAAAAATTAAAACGGACTTTAAGAAAGATAAAAAAAACGGATGCAAACAGATGTTATCGTATGGATCCGTTATTGTTCAGTAAGGGCGCATTCATACGGCAGTCTTTCACAGTTTTTTTTTATCCCCATTTCGGTTCCGTTCTTGAAGGCTGTAAACTGATTAAAAAAACAGTTTTAAAAAAAAATCCCATTCATGTCAATGGGATTTTTTACGATCCATTTACATCCGTTTGTACCCCTCTGCACTTATTTCCTTTTTTTTTTACGTCAAAAAAATGGCACATGTAGTATTGTTTTTCTTCTGTCAAAAAAAACATTGAAGTCTATGGAAAATGGATGAGCCTTTAAGGTCATCCGTTTGCATCCATTTTTTCAATCCGTTTTTACTTCTGAGCATGCTCAGAACTTACGTTATTTTCCGTTTTTTCTTTCTTCAAAGTCTATTTTTGACGGGAGAAGAACGGGACTGGTCTAGATGTAAAAACTAATTTTATTTTTTTTTTTTAAAGATCGGATTGAAAAAAAACGATGCAGATTGATGACTTCCATCCATTTTCAATAGACTTCAATGTTAAATTTATTGTATCCGTTTTTTCTTCAGTTTTTTTGACTGGAGAAAAACTACTGCATGCACCGTTTTATTCTCCCGTAAATGAGCACAGACGGCATGTGAAAGGATTGTAAAAAAATAAATAAAATCCCATTGACATCAATTGGATTATTTTAGAACCGATTGTAATCAGTTTACAAGCAGCAACAACGGGGTTGGGGGGGGGGGGGGGGGGAATGTAAAATGGGGACAGACGGCCGTGTGAATGCTGTTTTTGTCCAAAAAGTAATTAAAGGAAATCTGTCATCAGAATCACCCGCACTAAACCTGTTACACAGGTTTGTAGTGCGGGTGATCCTGACTAAAACGCTCCTTACCTGGTTAAAAATGGTTCAGCGCTTCTTCAGATATCTTTATTTTTAGTTTTCTGTTATTCCCTGGCTTGGGACTCAGTGGGAGGTGTTATCATCTGGGACTCGGCCACACGTCATTCTAGCTGGGCGGAGCTGCCGCCCGGCTCATGAATATTCATGACCTTATCCTCATGCACCAGACCTAGAAAAAGGAGTTAGGTTTCATGAATATTCATGAGCCGGGCGGCAGCTCCGCCCAACTAGAATGACGTGTGGCCGAGTCCCAGATGATAACACCTCCCACTGAGTCCCAAGCCAGGGAATAACAGAAAACTAAAAATATAGATATCTGAGGAACCGCTGAACCATTTTTAACCAGGTAAGGAGCGTTTTAATCAGGATCACCCGCACTACAAGCCTGTGTAACAGGTTTAGTGCGGGTGATTTTGATGACAGATTTCCTTTAAGAAAGAAACCCAAGCTTCTTATGTTTTTCTCAAGAAAATTTACCCTTTACCTTTCGGTTCAATGTGTATTAACTGCAGCTGGTTATAGGTGGAGTTTAGATGTTTAAAAAAAGTTTGCACACAATAAATCACTCAAATACACATGCTAATGAGAAGCCACGCCCACAACAGGAGAAAACGTACACTGCTGCACAGAGAAGAAAAAAAACAAAAACTAAATAAGTCAGCTAATACCATACATTCTGTGCAAACCATTTATTCCATCAATTAGCATATTTTTCCACCAAATAGTTGCACTACTGAAAAACTCAATTGTCAGGAACGATCAGCTTCACTTACAATTGCTAGAATGCTTGTGCACTGTTCATTTCCAGTAGCAGTACAAGCCCTGTCCCTATATAAACAACCCCTAATTTAAAATGTGGCACACCAGTATTGGATATCGATGTACCTACCACTTTTCATATGTTGTACAGACAGCTCAAAAGTTTTAATCATTAGAAGAGTGGAAAGCAGCATGAGGTTATGCGCTGCTTCTCCTTACACAACAGACTTACTATAGAGGTCTCTCTAGAGCAGTGGTCTCAAACTGTAGCCCTCCAGATGCTTTAAAACTTCAACTCCCAGCATGCCCGGACAGCCAACGGCTGTCCGGGCATGCTGGGAGTTGAAGTTTTAAAACATCTGAAGGGCCACAGTTTGAGACCACTGCTCTAGGTTGTACGGCAGAGTTGGAAAAGAGTGCATGTAGTGCGTGTGTCTAATAGGTACGTTCTAGCAGTTCGTGGGAATCTAAACATTTTTGACAAGTCTCTAAGGCACACACAATTTTTGGAAGGGACAATGCCTATTATAAAAAAAAAAAAAGAAAAAAAAGAAAAAGAAAATTATAATGAGCATCTTCACCTTGTCTATAGGATGATGCAATGAGGTGGCTGCAAGCTGAAGACACATGACTGCACTACTGGTGGCTGTAGTCAGGGCCGACAGCCCAGTACATTTCACCTGGGAAAGGCGCAGGAACTCTTCTGCTTTCCTAAAATGGCATGAAGATTCAAGATTAATACATTGGCACCGCTTTTTCTTAAAGACCTACATTAGGCAATTTCAGTCATACAACCACAATACCAACTGCACATGCACAGGCAGCTATACTTTGTGGGGGTTATCTAGGACAGTAGATCTGGTTGCTCAGATCATGGAACGCATGCACCTTAACTCAGGGTCAGTACAGGATAAGTAAGGTAATGCATGTACACCCTGGGGGAGATTTATCCAAACCCGTCCAGAGAAAACGTAGCAGAGTTGCCCATAGAAACCAGATTGCTTCTATTTTTGAAAAGGCCTCTGAAAAAATGAAAGCAGTGATCCGATTGATTGCTATGGGCAACCCCCCAGTGACTTCAAAAGAATAGTAAGTGCAGCTTTTGTTGCTCCAGAGTTACACTCTACATTTAATATAGGATGTACATAGGGAGTAACATGGTGGGGTCACTGTGTATAGTTACATTACTTATCCTGTACAGGGGATTAGATTGTTATGTATATACACAGTAACCCCACACCAGCAGAGTAGTGACTGCGGCCCTGGGAGTATAAAGCAGGATAAGGTCTCACTGGGTTCCCTTCCAGGCTCTTTTCTCTGGCATCACCCCAGGTCCTTCAGCAATGTTCTATTCTGCTGAGCTCTGCCCCAACATGTACAGGTCACATGATTGTGACATCAAAAGGTCCTGCTCTGGGATTTTTTTTTTTTTTAAACACACATGTACCCCCAGGAAAAATGCTATGTCCCCTTATGGTTGGCAGTCACTGATTAGGATGTAATACTAGAGCCATTGGGGATTGACTTACTGTTACTGTTCAGTCCTTTAAAAAGGGACTGAAAGGTTCAAAAAATCCATAAAAACACACACTATCAGGGTTATGGCCATATCAATACCAGAATCACAAATGTCCAAAGGGCACAAATACCCCTCCTAAGGATATGTTCACATTGCGGAATTCCCACAGAATTGCGCACAGTGATCATCATCATCAGTGTGAATGGGTCTTCCGCGAGACCCGTTCACACTGTGGAATTTCAGCGCCAGACAATTTTGACGATGAAATTGTTCCGCGCAAAGAACATGTTCATTCTTCGCGCGTAATCACGCCAGTACTGCATAGCCATCAATGGTGACGGCGCAGTGCCCCACGGTCCTACCGCCTAAGTATTATCTCGCAGAATTCTGCAACCTAATAGCCCCCAACTTGTATTAGTGTGAAAGCAAAATATATAAAGTGCAATGTTTTTAACAAAAATAAATTATTGCCAGAGGGAAATTAACAATTTTATGTATGAACAAGTGAGAGAGCATCTATTCGAGTTTTGCGAAGTTACAATAGTTTGATTCATCACAAACTTCTCTGCTCGGCAGTTGATGACTTTATCCTGCATAAATTAGTTCAGCTTTCAGGTGCTCCGGTTGGCTGGAAAAGGTGTATACATATACAGTCCTAGAAGACTCTCTCCTAGGACTGTATCCACCTCTTCCAGTCCACCGGAGCACCTGAAAGCAGAACAAATGTATGCATTATAAAGTCAGCAACTACCGAGCCGAGAAGTTTGTGACGAATCGAATCACTGTAACTTCACTCATCTCTAGCACCTATGGCCAATGCAATGGATGTTAATGTTGGTGCCACACTTAGGGTACGTTCACACGTACAGGATCTGCTGCATATTTTGTGCAGCCGATTTTGCTACCCATTAGCTTCAACGGGTAGCAAAATTAGCTGATCAAAATATGCAGCAGATCCTGCATGCGCGAACATGTCCTTAAAGTGTTACAGTGACCCTCCCCCCGGACCTACGATAACTTCAACATGAGATGGCCTCAGAGGCTATCGCATGTTGAAGGCAGCATCAACATACGATGCTTTTGTATGTCAGGGCCATCGCATAAACGGCTATCCGGCAGCGCAGACTGCTTCAGCTGCCGCCGGATAGCAGTTTACGGTGCCCTGTGTGCTCCGGTGATTGTCTCTTAGATGTCCTAGGGCTCAGGAGCGTCCTCGTCGGGATCCCCTACATAGCCAGCGCTCTCAGTCGTCATCACGTCGCCGTCCCGTCATCCAAGAGGAGCGGCGTGCGTAGTGACGTGATGGCGGTGACGGAGAGCGACGTTCCCGGCCAGCAGAGACTGTCCGGAGCGTCGGGGGACACCCCGGGGACGCGGCGACAGCGATGGAGGGCGACATGCAGGGCAGCGGTGACGGGTCCGGAGTGGCAGGGACAGGTGAGTATAACTTCCTATACTTTACATTGCACGGATCCTCAACATACGATGGTTTCAACAAACGATGGTTCATTTGGAACAGATTACCATTGTATGTTGAGGGACCACTGTACTTTCGTTAGAAACAACCTTTTTGCCTTTAATAGTTCTTCCTTAAAAACTTCATTCAATAATGTGATTGTTAAATGGGCACTGTCAGATACAAAAACTTTTGATATGTTGTAAAGCATGCAAAACCAATAGGTCTTGCAATTGCTTTCATTAGAACATTTTTTAGTATTTCATACTGAAAAAGCCAGTCAAAGAACTGCCCCCCTGCCTGCTTGGACACTTACTAGTCCTGCTGTGTCCATGCGTCATCACCTACATCATGGACACACTTCCTTGATTGACAGCTGTGAGCGCAGGGCTCACAGCTAGATGAAAAATCCTCCCACTGTCAGCTTGTGTCCCGCTACTGTCAGTGAGGACAAGCTGGGAGTTGTAGTTTTGCTAATGCTAGGGGAGATGTGAGCAGATAGCATACTGAGGGAGGGGGCGGAGACCTGCAAAGTGAGGCCACGCCCCCTCCCTTTGAGAGGAATTCAGACTAGTGAGCTAAATTAAAAGTGTAATAAAAGTAGTAAATAAAAGGTGCTAGACACATAAAAATTAGATAAACATGATCAGGTACTGGCCTTAAATGGTTTATCCAGGAATAGAAAAACAGCTAATTTCTTACAAAATAAATAAACAAAACCCGCTCCCCATCGGTCTCCAGGTTGGGTGTGGTTTTGCAGCTCAGTTCCATTAAAGTGAATGGAGCCTAGTTGTAATACCACACACAACCTGGGGACAGACATTGAGCATTTTTTATTTTTTTTAAAGAAACTAGCTCAGTTTTTCTATTCCTGGATAACCCCTTTAGAGACACAGCCAATTCTTTTGTATTTTGTTCTTCTCGCCTTCTAAAAATCATAACCCTTATATTTCCATCCACAGACCCATATGAGGGCTTGTTTATTGAGTGACCAATGTTACTTATTAATGAGGTCACTCCTTTTACCATAAAATGTAAAGCAAACCCAAAAATATTTTGTGTGTGTAGGGAAGGTGAAAAGAAAATCGCAATTTTGCTAATTTTGGAAGGTTTTGTTTTCACGCTGTACAATTTATGGTAAAAGTGACAGATTTTCTTTATTCTGTGGGTCAATACTGTGGACATTTTCATGCTTTTCTATTACTGTCCTGCTAAAGACAAGAATGTTTAACCCCTTGGCATAGCATTGATCAGTGTTATTGGTGCTCTGCAGGCTTGGAGCAGCAGATCACAGATTAGACAGCGAGGAGGCAGCCTGCTGTCGTCCTCTCAGTTGATCGGAACACCGCGGTCCCTTTGCTGAGCTGCCGGGACACCTGTTTAGGAGTTTAAAAGGTTAATGCCAGGCATCTGCACATCGGCAGTGCCTGGCAGTAACATAACATTTTGATAGTTGGGGCATTTACATATGCACCAATTACCAAATAGGTTTATAATTTTTTTTTTTTACGCTATTTGGGGTAAAATGAGAAGAAGGGGCCATTAAAAAAAATAAAAAATAAAAAAAAAAAGTTAGGGGAGGGGCTTTATAGCAATCACCAGATTGCAGATACTGATCAGTGCTAAGCATATGCATTGCACTGATCAGTTATAACGGCGATCTAATTCTATGGTCTGCTGGAAGGCAGACCAGAGAAGAAGACCCTGGAATGACGGCCGAAGCAGGTGTTGGACCTCTGCATGCCATCTTGGATGATTGTATCCCTGCGGCGATCTGATCATCCATTAGAACGCCTGCATTGCCATAGATGCCGTGATCAGTATTGATCACGGCAACTGAGGGGTTAGTGACTGACATTAGCATGATCGCTGATGTCTGCCATTACAATGCTCTGGTGCTCGCGTCATATACGAGACAAATGTCCTGGTGCGTTAAAGGGGTTGTGCGCTGCCCTGCCTTTCAGAGCTCCGCACGCAGCTTCCGGAAGTTCATTACTCCGAACGCTTCCGTGTTCGCGGCCGCCGGGCGTGACGTCACGCCTGGCCCCCTCGTGATGTCACGCCCGCCCCCTCAACGAAAGTCTATGGGACTTTGGTAGAGGGGGCGGGCGTGACATCATGCCCGGCGGCCGCGAATGACGTCACGCCCGGCGGCCGCGAACACGGAAGCGTTCAGAGTAATGAACTTCCGGACGCTGCGTGCGGAGCTCCGAAAAAGCACAACCCCTTTAAATACAAGTACCTTTATGCCCTGCGTCGTTAAGGGGTTAAAGCCTGTTAGTGATGTGACAGGAGGAGGATAACCATCTCAAATCCAATCAAAGGCCTGAATGCTTAGATGTCCATCCATTAACCAATCATGTGCCATCAGTCACAGGATTAACCATTATGCCAGCCTATCACATCCACGTTGCACTAGTAAGCAATATTTGGTCCATTAGATTACGTGATAATCAGAGGTAGTTCCTCTCTTGCTCTTATAAAGCAATGGGGTGGTCATGGTTTGTTCGCCTCGGGCAGAACTTGTGTGGAATGTTCGCATTGAGTATTCAGCTGCAGCAGAGTCCCATTGATTTCAAAGAAATTCTGCTGCATTGTCCACGCGGCAGAATTTCCATGCCAGATATTTCTGCCACAGAAATTCTGATTCAGGAGTAATCAGTAAAAATAGACAAGTTTCTGCATTACAGGTACTGTTGTACAATTCGATTGGCTATTCCATGCTGGATGATAAGATTAAGAAACCATGACCACCAAATCGACTCAATTAGATGTCAGTCATGATGACATTGAGGAACTACCTCTGGTTATCATGCAGTCTACTGGACCAGGTATTGTTTATCAGTGTGATGTGATAGACTGGCATGATGATGATACCTTGAACTGATGACACGATTGGTTAGTGGATAAACATCTCAGCATTCAGGCCTTTGATTGGGTTTGGTGGTAGTTCACCTCCTCTGACACCACTAACAGAGGCTTTAAAAGACCAAACAATGCATCTTGCACAGCCATTAGCCCAGACCTCTGAGGAAGCTCTACACCGCAAAACATGCCAGAGGGGGGCTAGTTTTGGTGTTCTGAGTACTCCATCCAATACTAACTTATCTTCTATACACCGGATAAGGGGTAAGTGGCTGTTCCCAGTAGTCTGGCCACCCACGATCTCTGGAATGGGACCCGGCTCTCAGTGAGGAGCACATGATGCAGATGGCACACGCTCCTTTCATTTCAATGGGAGAGACCAGAGTAGATCCCTCTGCCATCTCTGGCGCTCCCATAGAAATGAATGGAGCATATGCCGTCTACCGTAGATGACTGACGCTCCTCACTGACAGAAGGAGTCCCGTTCCAAAGATTGCAGGGGGTCCCAGCAGTCTAGTCCCCCGTGGTCAGCTACTTATCCTTTATATTGTGGATAGGGGATAAGTTTTGGCTAGAGTTCTCCTTTAATTGCGTTTATAGGGTGGCAGGTGACTTTAGGCACGAGTGATTGCAGCTTTTCTCTCAAGTATGGCACCAACATTTCCACCCAGCGCACTGGGTTTATACATAATTTTCATTTCTCTTTGGCAATATGTGTTTTTGACACAGATCTTGTCTATTCTTTCATTTAATCAGTATACCCTAATATAAGCTATGTTTTAGTTGGGGGCTATAAGGCTTTTGGGATTCTCTACTGCAAGGCTCTGACATATCTTCATTGTGCTGCAGGTACAGCGACATATCTTCATTGTGCTGCAGGTACAGCGCCACACTTCTAGTAATGGCCATGCCTGGCATTACAGGTGCCCTTTACATCTCAACAGGATGAAAACTATTGTCTAGACCAGTGGTCTTCAACCTGTGGACCTCCAGATGTTGCAAAACTACAACTCCCAGCATGCCCGGACAGCCAACGGCTGTCCGGGCATGCTGGGAGTTGTAGTTTTGCAACATCTGGAGGTCCGCAGGTTGAAGACCACTGGTCTAGAGGGGGGGGGAAAAAAAAAAACTTAGTACAACAAAGTGAGGATATGTAACAAGAATACAAAGTGAGTAGTGCAGAAGACAGTCATTATCCCAGCCTGAAGAGGTTGATAACAGGGAGCAATAGTTTGGATTCACCTGTAAAGGAAACAAAAGATGACAGTGTGAAGGTGTTGGACACGTCAGTATTGTCCTGACCCACATGCTGCAAGTCACATCGCGTTATATTACGTTTCTCTACGTGCTAGAAATGCCCATAGAGGACACGGTGCCATCACTACAGCCATACGGTTCCTGCACCCCCTAAAGAAGCCATTACTGGTAAGAGCCTGCAATGTGGCATCACGAGTCTCCTGCCTGCCAGGACGCCTTATCAGGCACACATACCCCAGGACTCTGGCGGAGGTGATGCCCAGCCTGGGCGCCAGTCTCTTCAGTGTCTCCGATTCCATAGTTAGCGCTGCAGAATATTTCGCGGGAAAACAGCTGAATTGCAGCTAATAGTTCTCTTCTAGCTCCGCCCATAAGTGTCATCATTGGTCAGCGAACAGCCAATAGAATCTAGTGCGGTAGCGTTCGAAAAGGAAGTGAGGCGTGAGGGAGGTGTCCTCCCAGAATGCCTAACGCGCTGCGAGGTAATCACGAGTATGACGTCATCAGCGGAGACCGGAAACCAAGGGGCTTGTGTGGGGAGGACACTAGTAGGTTTATGTAAATGAGGCTGCAGAATGTACAAGAAGAGACGGAAGGTGGGAATGGACTTTACACCACACCCCCTCACAATTTCAGGATGCCTTAATATCAATACTACACCATTCCATTACCCCACAACAGTGCAGGAATACAACCATAAACAGCCAAAAACACCCAATAGGAGCTCCCAGAAGACCTTATAGCCACAAGCCTTATAATCAGGACCAGAGAGCTCCCACTACTTCTGGAGATGTTTTCTGATGCTTTGCATGTCCAGGACCTGCCATCATGTGATCCGGGGGTGCTGGCATCAGCCTCCCCCTCACCCCACAGACATAGTGAATGGAGCCATGAGCTTCCTGCTCTGATCTCTACATCCAGGCACAGTTGCTCCGGCCAGCAGTTTACCGTGGGGGTGCTGGTCCCCTAGATCAGATATTCATGGCCTGTCCTGAAGATAAGCCATTGATCACTATTTCCCACATACAGGATCTGCTACATAATTTGTGCAGCTGATTTTTCTACCCATCAAAGAGAACCTGTCATCAAACCATATCTTCTAAACTAACTCAGATTATATTCCCTAACTACTCCTAACACCCCTCCTGCCCTTAAAATTATTTTTTTGAGCTTTAAAAATCTCTGTATTATAAATTTTCCCTTGCTCACATTGTGTGAGCTCCTGGCAGGAGAAAGTGGGCGTTCCCCAGCAGGCGCATGAAGCCTGCGAGAGCTGTACCTCGCCATGCCCCACACGCACCTGAGTTTGGTCTCCTGGAAGGCCAGAAGGAGACCAAACTAACTGTTTCACTTGCAGCAGGGAACAGAGCAGAGACACCTAGTGGCTGTTTTTTCAATCACATTAAAAACATATAAAGTTTGAGAATTTTAAAAGCAAGTAAATTGCAAATAGGCTTATAATTACATAAGGAACAATATATTAGACATTTAGTTTGGTGACAGGTACTCTCTAACTTCAATGGGTAGCAAAATCAAAAGCAGGTTGTCAGAATTTGGTACAAGTAGCAAAGAACAATGCACACCCCTACCCCTTAATTCACACCCCTACCCCTTAATTCACACCCCTACCCCTTAATTCCCTGGTTGAACTTGATGGACATATGTCTTTTTTCGACCATACTAACTATGTAACTATGTAACAATGAACTCTGCCTGTCAGATGTCAACACTTCAGGCCAGTAGAGGTGAGGAATAAAGAATGGAACGTTTTCTTCACACGCCCTGGATCCTCTGATTCCTGTCGATGGACATTTGGATAGTAAAGCATAGGCTAGGTTAACACTGTGTCAGGGCTTCCATCCGATCTTTCCATCAGTATCCCACCAAAAGCAGGTTACCGACATATAGTCTGAGGGCAATGGACGCCATTGTTTAGTAACGGAGTCAACATTTGGGGCTTTATCAGCAGAATGGACAATACAACAGACTTTACTTTTGAGTCTACTAACAATGAATACAGCCTGAATATTCCGGGCCTTTGAAATGAGTGGCATTCGTTACCCATGACCCTTTTCAATATCCCATGTTTGGCGGGATGTCTCACGGGAGCCCTACCACTGTGAACCTAGCCTTAGGCTTCTTTCACACTGCAGAAAAGGACTTGGCAGTGTGACGGCCGTCGGGGGAATAGCGGGAGAAAAAATACTGCTTGCGCCGTCTTTTTCTCCTGTTACTCTCGCTACAAAATAACACTGCACGAAGGACCCATTATAGTAAATAGAATCCATCGGGACCTGTTATTGCCCGTAGTGCCTCGTCCCAATAACCGCCGGTGAAGGCTGAAAAAATAAAAATAAAAAAGAGCCTAATGGTCGTGGGCACAGCAGCAGTGTGAAAGTAGCCGTATTATCTAAACATTGTCGCTGACCATGTCAATACGAGTATAGCCCTGTGCTGCCCCATAGACAGGGAATAGAGGGCCTATTGCTAGGGACATTGCTTCCCTGTTCTGCTCATCCCGTTCCAGTCAGACCCCCACGATCACTAGGTATCCAATTCTCTAAATACCCCTACGTTTCCCTGTTAATTCGATATATATATAATAAAATTATTTATGAAAGATTTGCCAAAGTCTATGCTGAATAGACAGGGAATAGACAGTGATTCCCAGCCAGTAGGCCTCCAGCTGTTGCAAAACTACAATTCCCAGCAGGCCCGGAATTATGGTTTTGCAACAGCTGGAGGCCTACTGGTTGGAAAACACGGCACTACTAGTGTCTCTAATAAAGTGCTATTTAGGTGTACATCTTACAGCTGAGGGTTTGCTACAATTGAATCTAGTATAGAGAATTTGGTGAGAGCTTAGAAGAAGCTTAGAAGAAGTTTATCATGTTCAGTAATGGAGCCATATTTCCAAACTGGTGCATATTTTCACAATGTTGGTATATATATATATATATATATATATATATATATATATATAGAGTAGTTAGGAGTAGCCGTATTAGTCCAGTGATGCAAAAAGCAAAATTATCGGTAGTTGCAGTATCTTGTAATCCCTTTCTTATTGTATTCACAATAAAATTCACAATTTATTTTATTCACAATAAAAAAGGTATTACAAGATACTGCAACTACCGATGATTTTGCTCTATATATATATATATATATATATATATATATAGATGCAAATCATCATCTGCATCACTGGACTAATACAGCTACTCAAATTTAATATATATATATATATATATATATATTTATATATATTCAACATTGTGAAAAGTTGTTACTGTGCAAAATTAGTCGCCACCCATCTTTCCAGGGAACAATTAGGTGCCCATTGGCATGTCCATTGGTGTCCACCTCACACCACTCGCCAAAGGACACGACCTGCCCCACTTCTGACAGGACGCTGCCAAGCTGGAGTCTCAAGTCAGCTCTACCGTGTTGTGATTGGTTGTTTCCCCTGTCCGTCGGTTATGCCACATCCAATCAGCTTCGAGCACTGTTCGCTCCGGGACTTGACCAATAGCAAACGCAGTGTCTTAGAGAAAGGCGTGTCCGTGTTTGCAGGTCACATGACTGTAAGGAGAAGCTGAGCCATCATGGTGAGTTTTGGGGGCTCTGCTCCCCGGTGTGTGTGGGGGGCGCTGGATGGGGGTTACCATGGGAGCTGCTGGTCGTTGTGCTGCAGACCGGAGGGGCTGTTGCTGCAGTTAGACTAGGAATAAGGCTGCTGGGCGGTGCTGGGCCCACGCTGCTGTCTAGTTGGTTGGCCTGTGCCTATGTTCCGGATTTTGGGGGGGCTCCCTAAAGATCAGGAGGTGTATTATGTAATGTAGCATAGCAGATATCCTGTGCATGCTCTTATGTGCGCTCCAATGCTGGTGTAAGTGACAATGTGAATTTTTGTGTGTATGGATACACCCCCAAATACTATGTATCCATCCATATGTATGTTATACTGTATAGTGCAGTGTTTCCCAACCAGGGTGCCTCCAGCTGTTGCAAAACTACAACTCCCAGCATGCCCAGACAGCCGAAGGCTGTCTGGGCATGCTGGGAGTTGTAGTTTTGCAACAGCTGGAGGCACCCTGGTTGGGAAACACTGGTATGGTAAATATTCACTATTCAGTCATGTGCTGCCCTAGGGGCCCCTTTTGTATTTTATTGTATATAGGTATCTGGGTGTTTCTATAGATAAGCCGCAGCATTGTCAGGTGGGCGCTTCTATTCCCCAAACTCTAGGAAAGTGTCTTATAAGATGCTCTGTAGACCTGGGACGCGTCAAGGTTGTACGTTTTGGGGGTAGAATCATTAATGTGGACGCATTGGGAAACGTAGACAGATATTTAAAGGGGTACTCCTGTGGAAAACTTATTTTTTTTTATAATAAATGAACTGATGCCAGAAAGTTAAACAGATTTGTAAATGACTTTTTATTTAAAAAAAAAAATATGTACCTTTCCAGTACTTATTAGCAGCTGTATGCTACAGAGGATATTCTCTTCTTCTTTTTTAATACATTTTTTGTCTTGTCCACAGTGCTCTCTGCTGCCACCTCTGTCCGTATCAGGAACTGTCCAGAGCAGCATAGGCTTGCAATGGGGAATTTCTCCTGCTTTGGACAGTTCCTGATATGGACAGAGGTGGCAGCAGAGAGCACTGTTTACAAGACATTAAAAAAAATGTAAAAAAGAAAAGAATTTCCTCTGTAGCATACAGCTGCTAAAAATTACTGGAAGGGTAAAGGTTTTTTAATAGAAGTAATTTACAAATCTGTTTAACTTTCTGGCACCAGGTGATTTACAAATAAATGTTTTCCAGCGGAGTACCCCTTTAAAGTTGCCCAATCAGATCGCTTCTTTTACGTTTTGAAAGACCTCTGGTTGCTATGGGCAACTGTAGAACTTTTCCTCTGCACAGGTTGTGAGCAGGCCTGAGTTCACACATAGTGGTAGTAGTCTGTGTGGCCAATTGCCCTGTGGTAACACCGCCAGTGGTTTACCAATAGTTGCCACAGTGTTGTGACTCCTTTTTCAGAGGTGAATCAAGTTAAAACATAAGATCCTATAAAGAACCACAGTAGAATGTAAAAGGAAATTCTTCAAGAAGCACTAAGGCTAGGTTCACACTACGGAATTTCCGCCTGCAATTCCGCTTTGAAATTGCAGGCAGAAATTCCGCTTGCCAAAATGTATAGTGTAGTGAATGGGTTTCTGTTCATAAATTCACACTTCGGAATTTGTGAACGGAAAATCCGCTTGGAAATTTCCGCCTGAAAAATGGCGTTGCTCATTCTTCAGGCGGAAATATTCGCAGAACACATTGCAGTCTATTGGAGATAGCAGTGTCCGCACGGTCCTGAATAGAAATGGGCGCTGGCCGCACTCGGAATCTCCAGCCGGAAACTTTCTGCACGGAGATTCCGCAGTGTGAACCTAGCCTAAAGGTACGTTCAGACGGGCGGATTTTCTGCGCCTATTTCGCTGAGGATCCGCCGCTAATGGACCTCTACATGCGGATCTGCAGCATAAAATCCACTGTAAATCCGCTCATCTGAACGTACCCTTACTGTGACCCCAGGATGGTGCACTGTGTATGAAAGGGGATTTCTCATAAAATGTACCTGTAAGCGTGAACGTCCGCTTGTTTTTCAGATTGGTATGGATAGATGGTTGGTACAGTTGCTGGGGCAGCCATGTGACATCCAGTGAGTTCCATGCACAAGCCCATTTCTATTTAATAGGAATTGAGGATGGAACTTGCTAGGCTTCAGCAACTGTATTGGCCAAAATGTGGACTGCACCTCTTCATGCAAGATTTGTGGACTGAGTAGTTTACATATACTCTGCCAGATAAGGCTAGGATTCCATATGTCCTACTGTAGATATACGTAAACCCAGCCTAAATTCACACCGGATGACAACATGTATTCCACTGTTTCTGAACGGAAGACAAGGGAATGCAGCAAGATGCGTTCCCCTGTCCAGTGCCGATCCGGCAAGTCCAATCATTTGGCGTCCAAACTGAGACACCGGATGAATGTGAACGGTCCCATTCAAATAAATTGGATCAGTGCTAGGATCAGTTTCACTCTGACACATTTTCTACAGTGCCGGAGGGGAAAAGATGCAGACGCCGGACGAATCTAAAGGAGGCCAAACCTGCCATAATTTTCATGCTGAAAGAAACCACGGGCAGGATGACCAAGCTCCTTTGTTAGACTGGTGCGTGATTCACTGTAAAAATGCTGCAGTGTTTTTGAGGAATTATGTACAAGATTCTGGGAACATCCCAAAATAACCTGGGGCGGTCCCCCCGGTGGCTTCTATCACCTTGCCGGCCTTGATTAATCTCTCCCTATACCCAAACAGGGAGAAGAGCGATCACTTGAGCCCAGCAGAGCCACCAGGGGATTGTTCCAGTGACTCGGAAGCCCTGTTCTTGATTGATTGTTATAGCTAGTATTCCTCTGTAATGGCGCAGCATTTTATAGTGAATCATTCGCCATCGTAACAAACGGAGCCTGTCCCTATTTCATGCTGTCAATGGCTTCTTGCAGTATGACACTAATGACAGGTTTAAAGGGAATCTGTCAGCTGTAATTGCTGCTTAGAGCCGTAGACACCATTGGATAGTTGTGATGGTATAAGCTTGAAACCCTTAACTTGCCAAACTTATAAAATCACCTTTTTATTTCTCAGTGATGTTCCTCCAGCTGTTCCATGTTTGACTTGTAGGGAGGGGCTGGGAAGTGAGGGCAGGCAAGGAGACGTGCCAGGCTAAGGTACTTGAACAGCTCAGCCCCTCCTTCATGACACTTGGCTGAGGAATAAAACAATAATTCTATAAGTTTGGCAACCTCCACCAGCTCCAGAAAATGCAGTTTTATCGAACGGTGTGGGGAGCTCCTAGCACAAAATAGAGCCCCTCGGTGTGCTGCTCCGTCCCTCGCTGTGATCCTCTTTCTATAGCTGTGGTGTGTCATCTATGAAAGTATTTGTTTTGATACTTCACACAATGGGCATAAAAGAACCTCCCGCCAGAGTTCTCCTTTAAATGCAGCATCAGTTTAGAGGAACCATATTAGGGCTGGGCAGTATGACCAAATATGTGTATCACGGTATTTTTTTTACCTTACGGCAGTTCCATGGTATATAACTGTATTTTCACCCCCCCCAAATCATGTGACCCACCAGCGCTGTTCTGTCCCTCCCCCGCCTGCCCCAATCATGTGACCCGGGCGCGGTGTTCGCCCCCCCCCCCCCCCAAATCATGTGACCCGCCAGCACTGTTCTGCTCCCCCCAATTAATGATCAGCCCAGCGGGGTACTAATCACATATGTCACCTTAAAGCACTGCCCTCCTCTTTGTTGGGGGCCGCCGGCGATGGAACTCACTGTATGCCAGTGGTCTCCAACCTGCGGACCTCCAGTTATTGCAAGACTACAACTCCCAGCATGCCCGGGCATGCTGGGAGTTGTAGTTTTGCAACAGCTGGAGGTCCGCAGGTTGGAGACCACTGCTGTACGCTGTATACCTATGCCCAGGCTGCAAAAGATACAGAAAATAATCTTTAACTTACCTACGTCGGCCACACGCTGTTCCTTGGGACTGGAACATCGGACAGCCGTCAGCCTATCACCGGCCGCAGTGATGTCCTGCCCTGGCCAGTGATAGGCTGAGCGCACTGTCATGTAAAAAGCCGGCCAGAGCTCCTTACATGACAGTGGGCTCAGCCTATCACTGGCCGGGACGGGACATCACTCCGGCCGGTGATAGGCTGACGGCTGTCCGACGTTCCCGTCCCCAGCGTGTGGCCGACATAGGTGAGTTACAGTTTATTTTATCTTTTGCAGCCCGGGCATAGGGATACAGCGTACAGCAGTGGTCTCAAACCTGCGGACCTCCAGCTGTTGCAAAACTACAACTCCCAGCATGCTGGGAGTTGTAGTTTGTAGTTTTGCAACATCTGGAGGTCCGCAGGTTGGAGACCACTGGCGTACAGTAAGTTCCAACGGCCCCCAACAAAGAGGAGGAGGGCAGTGTTTGCGGGTGACATATGTGAGTAGTACCCCGCTGGGCTGATCATTAATTGGGGGGGGGGGGGGGGGCAGAACAGTGCTGGCGTGTAGCATAGGATTAGTTCCCCGATGTGGGGACAGCGCTGCGCTGGGCTGATAATACATTCCTGAGGGGGAGGGGCCCAACCGGTATTGTGGTATGGGGGAAAATTCATATCGTGCTGCCCAAAAAATGTGGTATTTGGTATGAACCGGTACACCACCCAGCCCTAAACCATAGTTCCCAAAAGTGCCTGGGAACAGTAACCCCCGGTGGTTTCTACCTGCTGTTAGTAGCAAATACAATTGATCAATTCCATTTAAACGTAAGCTCCACACATTGTGATCTTTCACAGTTGCTGCCTTCTGCTTGTTGTCGTTTTAGCCCCACCCAGCAGTCAGACATGTGACTACAGCTAAGCTCTGTGTAACTGTCATCTCAGCTCCCACAATACACTGCTTTCTGGTAAAGCCCCGATTTACTCGGCAGAGGAATTCCGCTTGAAAATTCCGTTGCAGCAGCCTGCCATTGTTCTTGATGGGCTTCTGCTCCACACGGCAGAAATTCCAATTATGGAGAGTTTGCATGTTCATTCTTTCTGCAGAATCCACTTGGAAATGCATGACCGTCTGTGGAGACAATACATTTCCGAGAAGTTCTGTCGCCTGCTTGTCCTGCCGGGCAGACATTCCACTAGAAATCTTTAGTGTGAGCATACCCTAATAGGAAACGTCAGAATTCTGTAAAGAATAGAATATATGATGTGATTGAGAGAGATTATGAGCATAAACGGTAAAGGACATTGGCCAGGAGAAAATGTGAAAAAAAGTTAAATAACTGAACAACCAAAATATGAAAACTATATTTCAGAACGTTTATGTGGGATTTTTTTTCTTTTTTTAAATGAAATGCTTCTGTACAGGATAGGCCATCAATATCTGGGCCATCATCCATTCAAACAGCTGTTGGCCTATCATCAACTAACCCATAGGGGACATCGGGTGGATAGGTACACCCTTGTCCCCTAGAACTTAACACCCAAGCATGCACCTCTAAGCCATGAAGTGTTAGA
Organism: Hyla sarda; assembly: GCF_029499605.1. NCBI lineage: Eukaryota > Metazoa > Chordata > Amphibia > Anura > Hylidae > Hyla > Hyla sarda. The sequence goes on along the minus strand of NC_079194.1, from coordinate 166,471,789 downwards.
GACAAACAGGCAATAGCTGCGGGGACAGCATTATTTCACCCAAAAGTATACACAATAATGGTACGCTTTATTCTCACCAACCTACCAAAAGGTGAAACAGTGTTTGGAAACAGACTGGTGAACTGCTGGCCCCGGCTGATGGACTACCTGATGGAACAATGAAACCATACATACAATTCCTCCTAGAGTAGATAACTCCAGGTTTATGTTCTTACTACTGCAGAAGAGGAGTACTACAAGTCCTTCAAAGGAGCACTCCCCCTCACACATGACTGAAATCTCCTGTATGGCGTAGACCTGCATATCCCTTTACGTCCTATCAAATACGCAGTGAAACATCAACTTCCACTGCAACTTCTTACTGTTCAACCTCCAGCAAACTTCTTCCAACGAACATCAAAAAAAAAAAAAAGAAAATTTGAAAGGAAGACACATAGTTGGGGGAGACTCTAACATTGTCCCTGACACATCCTGGGATACAACCTCCTGTTCACGTCTACACAGCCTATATCTACCCTTTCATGGAAAGAGGAACTGTATGATGTCTGGAGAGCTCACCCACAACCTCACAATAGTTACTGATAGAGATGAGCCAAGTTACAGTGATTCAATTCGTCACAAACTTCTCGGCTCGGCGGTTGCTGACTTTAGCCTGCAAGTATTAGTTCAGCTTTCAGGTGCTCCGGTGGGCTGGACAAGGTGGATACAGTCCTAGGAGAGAGTCTCCAGCCCACCGGAGCACCTGAAAGCTCAACTAATACTTGCAGGCTAAAGTCAGCAACAACCGAGCCGAGAAGTTTGTGACGAATCGAATCACTGTAGCTTCGCTCATCTCTAGTTACTGACAAATAGATTTTTCTTTTGGACACACTTCAGTTAAAGGGGTACTCCAGCGAAATACATTATCTCTATCCGAAGGTTCCTAGTGGCGGGACCCCTGCCATCTTCGGCGAGGCACCCCGGTCATCCATGCATGGAGTGAACTCCGCTCCGTGCTGTATGACTGTCGCCTATAGCTGCCACGCTCCTTCCATTCATGTCTGGGAGGAGACATGACGGCTGCGTACTAGCCATCACTCCTCCTCCCATAGACATGAATGGGATGTCACAAACAAGGAAACTCCAAGCTTCAGTGTTCTGGATGCCACCGCTGTCGGGCCGGAGATCGCGGGGGTCCTTTGGCTAGGGGAAAGGATGTTTTTCACCGGAGTACCCCTTTAACCACTAGTTCACCATTCCCGATTACTTTAATCTATTTTTTATTTTTTTTAAATTTATTATTAACTAATTTTGTAATAGCATAATTCCTCAGATTTCCATTGACAGTTGTATCCTTTGTAGCTCTTATCCTTTGTGGGACAAGTTGCACTTTATTTTATCATATAATGTATTACTAAGGGTGAGTTCACCCTACGATTGCTCTGTACGGTTGCCGGATCCGGTTGGGGGGAGCGAAAACTGGGCGCTCCCGTATCCCAGCCGGACCCGGGAAGGATCTAATGCATTTCACATGGTAACTCCAGTCAGCACATTTTTGCCCCACGGCATACCACAGTATAAGGTCCGCTCAGAAAACCGCATACGGGGCAAAAATGTGCCGACCGGAGTCACTTTTTGACTCTGGTCGGCTCATTGAAGTTCATTAGATATGAGCTGGGCTACGGGATCGCCCGGTTTTCGCTCCCCCCAACCGGATCCGGCAACCGTACAGTGCAATTGTAGTGTGAACCCACCCTATGCCAGAAAATAATTATATGTAGGGCAATAATCTTTCGGAGTTCACAATACAGTAAAACTGACACGATAACTTTATTCTATGGGTCAGTATGATTCCAATGATAGCAAACTTGTATAATTTATGTTTCCTTTCATGGTAAACACCTACAGAACTGTGTTGGGGTTTATTTTTTTCACAATGAGATTTTTTTTTAAAGTTTTTTTACCACTTTTGTGTAGTTTTGGCTCTTTTGATCACTTACATTATTTTTTTGGGATGTGATGTGACCAAAAATCATTAATTCTGGCGCTTGGGATTGTTTAGCGTTTACGATGTTGACTGTGCAGGATTAGGAATGCAATAATGTAATAGTTAGGATAATTATGCATGCAGTGTTAACAAACATGTTATTTTTTTCACAGTGTTTTTGTTTGAAAAATGGAAAAAGGGGGGTAAAATTTTTATTAGCCGGTGGGAGGGGGGGAGAATGTATTTTATACATTTTTTTTGCCCCCCCCTAGATCTGTTATTAGTCAGGGGAGACCCAGAAGCAGAGGTAAGGCATCGGACTTCCCCAGCAACCCATCACGGGGATACTGATGGGTCCCATAGACACCAGGGAATACCCGCATTTAAACATTAACATCGTAATTGATCACAATATTTAACCGCTTAAAAGACCGACAACTGAGTAATCTCCAATATCCATCATTACCTACAGATGTCTGATGTAAATAGCAACAGGCATATGTTGATTATGGTGCTGACCCAACGTGCAGGTGCACCATATTCCCCCCCGCCGACCCTTGATGTACCGGTACATCAAGGGTAGAAAAAGGGTTTTGGCCTTGAGGACTTAAATAGTACCTGTCATCAACAAAAACTTTTAATATGTTCAGAATCATTAATGAAGACATATTGTAATATCTTCATTAAAAAATATTTAATATTTATACCAGTTTTTTCATTTTATACTTTTGGCCACTATGGGGTCACTCTTCTATGCCTGGTCTGCAGGCAGCTTCCTATGCTTTTCATAGTAAGTGTACAGCTTTTAGGACTAATGCTGAAAGGGCTCTGGTCCTTCCACAGGAAGTTCAGTACTCTCAGCTCAGGACTCTCTCCCAGCCTGTGAGCTACAAGCCTGCACATGCCTCTCATATAACAGCCAGTCATCTCCCCCTTCCCCCTACTCTGTGTTCTCCCTGCCCCTCACCACACGTTATCTTATACATTGTATTATCTCACGGCACTCCCTGCTCTGTGCCCCCCCCCCCCCTGACATTCATCTTAATCACTGCCTCTGTAATTGCTCCCACCACCCCTGGTTCTCAGCATTGACTTTTTAGTGCAGAGAGACAGGAGAGGGAGAGACAGGCTGCCATCCCTCCCCTGTACTTAGTCTGTATGCACACTGCAGAGCAGTGTTTCCCAACCAGGGTGCCTCCAGCTGTTGCAAAACTACAACTCCCAGCATGCCCGGACAGCTGTTGGCTGTCTGGGCATGCTGGGAGTTGTAGTTTTGCAACAGCTGGAGGTACCCTGGTTGGGAAGCACTGCTGCAGAGGGAGAGCAGCATACAGGAAGACTGGCAGAAGCAAAGTCCCTGCCAGGCTTCATGTGACATCATGCCTGCCGGGACCCGTCTCCTTCCACCCCTCAGAAAGACAGTGCTCCTGAGCTAATGAAGAGGGATAAAAAACAAAGGTATTTCCACAGCGTTTTAAACCTCAATAAACACAGGGATAGGCATAGTTAGAGTAAGGGACTGATGGGGAGGGGGATCAGGGAAAGTTTAGATGATGACAGGTACTCTTTAACCAATTTTATTTTTGCATTTTGGTTTATTTCCTCCTCCTTTTAAAAGGCATAACTTTTATTTTTTATCTACAGGGCTATATAAGGGCTTGTTTTTTGCACCACCAATGACTTCTTTCATTTTACCACAAAATGTACATTGAAACAAAAAATACTGTATATATTTTTTTTGGGGGGGGGGGGGGGGAAATGGATGAGTTGTTTTTATGCAGCTTTTACGCCACCCCCCTCCATTCATGTCTATGGGAGGGGGTGTGATGGCTGTCCCCTCTATTCCCATAGATGTGAATAGAGGAGGCATTGCGTGACATCACGAGGGGGCGTGGCGTGATGTAATGTCTCCAATCCCAGAAACACAGAGGTTTCCGAGACTGGAGCAGCAGCCCGGCACAGAATGCTGGGTTCTGCATTTAGATTGCGGGGGATCCCAGTGGCGGGCCCCCTGTGATGGGGGATAAGATGCCTATGGCTGGAATACCCCTTTAACATCATTTCATAGCTCTACTCTTGGTGGTGAGTTGATGCAGAGAAACAATGGTTTAAAAACTATTACAGACAGCCTGCAAATGTGCGATCACTACTCTGTTCCTCTACTGATTGTTCCCCTTTTCACAACTTTACACCAGTCATAGAATAGCTTTGAGATATAGGCTAAATCCCACTCCAGAAATGGCACTTACTACCAGCCATTGACTTTGCAAGTACCTCTCATAATATTCAGCCTCTGGATTCCAGGTTCGAAAAGCACAAATTGTGTTACAGGAGGCATCTATATAGACATGATGACATCATGCAGTTGCTGCAGATTTTTGTCCGCACATCCATGATTGGAATTTCCCGTTCTACCAGATCCTAAAGGTGATTTATTGGATTGAGATCTGGGGACTGTGGAGGACATTGTAGTACAGTGAACTCATGTTCAAGAAACCATTCAAGAAAACTATTGGAAGAAGAGTACCCTGTGGTCATGAAGTAAAGGGATGGACATGGTCAACAACAATATTCAGGCTAAGGGTTATTCAAGCTTTTTTTTGTTCATTTAACCTGCAACATCTGGAGGGTTACAGTTTGGAGACCACTACTTAGCAGTCTCCAAACTGTTTTTCCCCAGTTGCTGCATAACTACAAATCTCAACATGCCCTTCGGCTGTCAGTGCATGCTGGGAGTTGTAGTTTTGCAACAGCTGTAGGCTCACTGGTTGGGAAACACTGAGCTAGAGTCTGTTTCCTAACTCAGTGATTCCAACCAGTGTGCCTCTAGTTGTTGCAAAACTAAAACTCCCAGAATGCACTGACAAACCCTACATGCTGGGTGTTGTAGTTTTGCAACAGCTGGAGGCACACGGGTTGGAATCACTGAGCTAGAGTCTGTTTCCAAACTCAGTGGTTCCCCACCAGTGTGCCTACAGCTGTTGCAGAACTACAACTCCCAGCATGTATGGTCTGTCAATGCATTCTGGGAGTTGTAGTTTTGCAACAGCAGAAGGTTTGGGGCTCCTCCCCCCACCCCCCATGTGAATGTACAGGGTACAGTCACACGGAGGGGGGTTTAGAGTGGGTTTCCTTCTACAAGTTTGAGCTGCGGCAAATTTTCCGCCGCAGTTCATACTCCCAGCGGAAAACTCACTGTGAACCCCCGCCTGTGTGAATGTACCCTAAAAACACAACACTAGGCCTCAAATGCTCATTGGCACTCTGTCACTTCAGAGCCCTGTCGTATTTCAAGGCAACAGGGGTATACGGGGTATTTCCGTACTCAGGAGAAATTGTTAAAAATTTGGGGGGGCTTTTTCTCCTTTTACCCCTTATGAAAAGGGGAAAAGTTAGGGGCTACACCAGCATGTTAGTGTAAAAAAAACATAAAAAGGTTACATGAACATGCTGGTGTTGCCCCATACTTTTCATTTCCACAAGAAAATAAAGGGATAAAAAGATCCCCAAAATTTGTAACAAAATTTCTTCCAAGTACGGAAATACCCCATATGTGGACGTAAAATGCTCTGCGGACGCACAACAGGGCTCAGGAGTGAGAGAGTACTATGTACATTTGAGGCCTAAATTTGGTGATTTGCACAGGGGTGGCTTGTTACAGCAGTTCTGACATGAACGCAAAAAAAAAAAAAAAAACACTCACATGTGACCCCATTTTGGAAATGTAAGTAAGGAAATACCCCATATGTGGATGTAAAGTGCTCTGCGGTGCACTAAAATGCTCAGAATAGAAGGAGCACCATTGGACTTTTGGAGAGAGAATTAAACTGGAATTGAACCCCCATGGGGTCACGTGGGGTCCACTGTTCTGGCACCACGGGGGCTTTGTAAACGCACGTGGCCCCCCACTTCCATTCCAACCAAATTCTCCCTCCAAAAGCCCAATGGCGCTCCTCCTCTTCTGAGCATTGTAATTCACCCGCAGAGCACTTTATATCCACAAATGTGGTATTTCTATATAAAGAAATGGGGCTACAAATTTTTGGGGACTTTTTCTCCTTTTACCCTTTGTGAAAATGAAAATTTGGGGTAACACCAGCATTTTATTTGAGATTTTTTATTTTTATGTCCCACTTTAACGAAAGTTAGTCAATCATCTGTGGGCTGTTACGTTCCTTGTGGGGTGTAGTTTCCAAAATAGTGTTTTTTTTTTATTTTTTTTTTTGTTTTTTTTGCTGTTATAGAACCATAGGGGCTTCCTAAATGTGACATGCCCCCCCAAAAACCATTTCAGCAAAATTCGCTCTTCAAAAGCCCAATGTCGTTCCTTCCCTTCTGAGCCCTCTAGTGCACCCACAGACCACTTTACATCCACATATGAGGTATTTCCTTACTCGAGAGAAATGGTGTTACACATATTGGGGGGCATTTTCTCCTATTACTCCTTGTGAAAATGAAAAGTTTGGGGTAACACCAGCATTTTAGTGCTAAAAATCAAATTTTTCACTTCCCACTTTAACGAAAGTCTGTCAATTACCTGTGGGGTATAAACACTCAACTTAGCCTTTTTTTTATTTTTAATTTTTTTATTTTTTTTTGCTGTTCTGGTATCATGGGGACTTCCTAAATGCGACATGTCCCCCCAAAAATCTTTCAGCAAAATTCGCTCTCAAAAATCCCATTGTCGCTCCTTCCCTTCTGAGCCCTCTAGTGCATCCACAGACCACTTTACATCCACATATGAGGTATTTCCTTACTCGAGAGAAAATGAATTACACGTTTTGGGAGGCCTTTCTACTCTTTACCCCTTGTAAAAATGAAGAAAAAAAATTCTGATTTTGAAATTTTCGTGGAAAATTGCTACTATACTTTGAAGCCCTCAGATGTCTTCAAAAAGTTAAAACATGTCAACTTTATGATGCTAACATAAGGTTAACATATTGTATATATGAATCAATATATAATTTATTCAACATGTCCCTTTTCCTTACAAGCAGAGAGCTTCAAAGTTAGAAAAATTCAACATTTTTAAATTTTTCCTGAAATTTTGGAAATGATGAAAGTATTGACGAAACTTTACCACTAACATAAAGTAGAATATGTCACAAATAAACAATCTCAGAATCAAATTTATAAGTAAAAGCCTCCCAGAGTTATCAATGCATAAAGTGACAGTGGTCAGATTTGAAAAAAAAATTGCTCCCGTCCTTAGGGTCATAATGGGCTCCGTCCCCAAGGGGTTAAAGAAGATGTCCAGTGGGGGAAAAAATATGTATCCCCTACATATTTTTGATTGCAGGGGGTCCTACTGCTGAGACTAGAGCTGAGCGAACTTACAGTAAATTCGATTCATCACGAACTTCTCGGCTCTGCAGTTGATGACTTTTCCTGCATAAATTAGTTCAGCTTTCAGGTGCTTCGGTGGGCTGGGAAAGGTGGATACAGTCCTAGGAGACTCTTTCCTAGGCATGTATCCACCTTTTCCAGCCCACCGGAGCACCTGAAAGCTGAACTCATTTACGCAGGATAAGTCATCAACTGCCGAGCCGAGAAGTTCGTGACGAATCGCATTTACTGTAAGTTCGCTCATCTCTAGCTGAGACCCCTTGTGATCTCCCATACGGGAGCACATGAGCTGGTTGAAACACACCCCCTCCATTCATCTCTATGGGAGAGGCGGAGACCCATGAACGCTGTGTCTCTGCCTCTCCCATAGAGATGAATGGAGGGGGTGTGCTTCAACCAGCTCATGTGCTGGGTGCGAAACATCATTTACAGGATCAGAGCTGAGGCCCCATACGGGAGATTATGGAGGGGGGGGGCTGGGTTCCAGTGGTTGGACCCCCCTCGATCAGACAGTTAGCACCTATCCTGTGGACAGGTGCTAATTATTATTATTATTAGTATGTGCCCCTGATGCCAAGTTATGTATGGATTTAATGTACATGTAGTACCTGTCAGGGTAATTTCCTCTAAGGTTTAGCACTCGTCTGCACTATTTATTACTTCCATCTCGAGTCTTTCCCGGGATCCTGTATGGCTCGAGACAACAGCTGATCCACAGGGGGCTTGGCTTCTTCTCATTTTGCCTGATTCTGCGCTCAGTACCCTATAAAATAAAAACAGAATGTTTATTTGCTTATTTATTGAAAATATACAGACCCTTTACTCGTTGGTTGAAGCCCCTTTGGTACCCCTTCAGTCTTCATGGGTGCACAAAGGGGCTTCATGCCACAAATTTTGCACACCTAGGTTTGGGGATTTTCTGTCATTCTCCGCAGATCTTATCAAGCTGTGTCAGGTACCAGGTACTGTTTATGTACCAGGGGTGTGGAAATAAAAAAAAAAATATATATTTGTCCACTGGACTAAAACAGAGCAAAATTTACCTTGTGGTTGAGCTAACATGTTGTTTTAATACTTTAGGCCGGCCTGATTATAGCAATACCAGATTTGTATAGTTTTACAAAAATTTTTGACCCCTGCTTTAAAAAAGATAAAAAAGAATGTTTCGCATACCAGGTTGTATGAGGGCTCATTGTTTGTTTGCGCCATAATCTGTTTTTTGTATCAGTACCATTTTGGTATTGATCTGACTTTTTAATCGCGTTTAAACTTTTTTTTTCTGGGATATTATAAAAATTGCAATTCTGTGGTTTGGTATTTTTTTTTTTTTTTTTAACGTTTACGTCATTTACCGGATGGGATACGTAATGTTATTATATTTTAATAGTTCGTACAATTACGCAGCCAGCGATACTAAATATGTTTATTTTTATCATGTTTACATGTTTTTATATAGGAAAAGGTGGTGATTTGAACTTTTAACATGGAAGAGGTTAATGTGTGTCTTTTTAAACTTTTTTTTTTTTTTTTACACTTTATTAGACTTTTAGGAGAAATCATTAGATTCCTCATACAGCTCAATAGAGTTCTATTGATCTGTGTGCTCTGCGCTAGTCCAGCCATTCTCTATCAATGACAGAGCCACAGGACAGCAGGGAATAGAGGTAAGCCCTCCAGTGGATCGCCCCCTCGCGAACGGGCTGGGGGGGGGGGGGGCGATCTACCCCACCAGCCCACCAGGGAGCATTCACATGTCCCTTTAGACACCGCTGTCAGCTTTGACAGCGGCAATCTAAAGGGTTAATACCCAGCTGCGGCGATCGCCGCATGCTAGCTGTTAGCAGCATACCCCAGCTACTGAGAACACCTGGGGGCTGCAAAGTATAGACGGGCAGGAATCGTGAGCCCGCTCCATACAGACTGCTGAGCGCTGCCGTGCTTGTCAGGTCCGGCCCTACTTGTCCGGGCTAAGGGTCTGAAAAATTCACCTGCCCAGAGCCCGAAACTGCATGTCACGGGTAGAGTTGAGCGAACTTACAGTAAATTTGATTCGTCACGAACTTCTCAGGTCGGAAGTTGATGACTTATCCTGCATAAATTAGTTCAGCTTTCAGGTGCTCCGGTGGGCTGGAAAAGGTGGATACATTCCTAGGAAAGAGTCTCCTACGACTGTATCCACCTTTTCCAGCCCACGGGAGCACCTGAAAGCTGAACTAATTTATGCAGGATAAGTCATCAACTTCCGACCTGAGAAGTTCGTGACGAATCAAATTTACTGTAAGTTCGCTCATCTCTAGTCACGGGCGTCGGGCAATAGGAATTCCACATCTCTGATGTACAGTTGGATTCATGTCGGGGTCCTGACTGTCCCACTCATGGGCATTCAGTGTTGTCCCTAAGCCACTACTGCGTTATCTTTGCTGTGTTCTTAGTGTCATTGTCTTGTTAGGAGAATCTTCAGCCCAGTCTAAGGTCCTGAGCACTCTGGATCAGGTTTGATTATGATAATTCCTGTACATTGCTCCATTCAGCTTTACCTCAACTCTGAACATTCTCCCTGTCCCAGCCGCTCTGCCAGAAATGCCCAGATAGAGTGCTGCGTTGATGTGTATCTTTAAGGGTGCGTTCCCACAGGGCGTATACGCAGCGTATTTGACGCTGCGCAAAATGTATGGCAGCAGCGGGAAATACGCTGCGTATCCCTAGCTCACTATACACACAGGGCTTTCCGGCGGCAGCCCGATGTGTGCAGTGAGTTTTGGAGGCGGGGCCGTGTGCTGGCGTGTCTGTGACACGCGGCTCCGCCTCCAAAACTCACTACACACATAGGGCTGTCGCCGGAAAGCCCTGTGTGTATAGTGAGCTAGGGATACGCAGCGTATTTCCCGCTGCTGCCATACATTTTGCGCAGCGTCAAATACGCTGCGTATACGCCCTGTGGGAACGCACCCTTAATCCTGTCCAAACAACTGAATTTACTGCAGGTGACTCCAACCAAGGTGTAGAAACATCTCGAAGATGATTGGGGAAAGGGGAGGACTCAGAGCTAAATATCAAATGTCATAGCAAAAGATCTAAATACTTATGTCCATGCACCATTTTCCTTTTTTCCTTTTTAAGCTTGTAAAAATAAAAATTCTGTTTTTGCATTCTCATTATGGAGTATTACACTATTACGTATTGATTTTTGTAAACATTTTTATTTTATCACAAGACCGCAACATAACAAAATGGGATAAAACGGGAAGGGTCCGAAGAATTCACAAATGCGTTTTATTGAAATTTGTCAAGTAAACTTTGTGTGTGGCTCCTAAAATTTTAAAATGAGGAGACAATAATTTTATTTATTTTATTTATATCTTACTTAAACACGCACAGTGTTCAAACTCAGTGTTTAAAGCTTCACCTTTTGCGTTTAGAATTAAAGGCCTCTTGAGCACAGTGAGGACTTTGACCCAACAGCTGCCTTGCTTTTAAAAAGTACCTGTCACAAAATAAACTTTACTAAACAAACTCAGGCTATGTTCACTAACTGCTCCTAACACTCCTCCTACCCTTAATTTCATAGCTTTAAAAAGCTCTGTATGATAACTTTCTTCTTGCTCAAATGCAATCTCCCAGCAGGAGAAAGTGGATGTTTCCCAGCAGGCATGACATCACTAAAGCCTGCTGGGGACCACGTCCGCCCTCTGTGCATGTTTCAGTGAGGCTCTGTGCATGTTTCAGCGAGGCTCTGTGCATGTTTCAGCGAGGCTCTGTGCATGTTTCAGTGAGGCTCTGTGCATGTTTCAGCGAGGCTCTGTGCATGTTTCAGCGAGGCTCTGTGCATGTTTCAGCGAGGCTCTGTGCATGTTTCAGCGAGGCTCTGTGCATGTTTCAGCGAGGCTCTGTGCATGTTTCAGCGAGGCTCTGTGCATGTTTCAGTGAGGCTCTGTGCATGTTTCAGTGAGGCTCTGTGCCACCTAGTGGCCGTTTTTTTTTAAATTTTTTAAATGTTGATAATTTTAAAAGCAAGTGAATGGGAAAGTGTCTGCTAATTACACAAGGAACACTATATTAAACATTTTATTTGGTGACAGGTACTCTTTAAGAAGTGTGGACAAGCCTTCTTGCTATGGTCAGCTTAAAGGGACCCTCCTAGAAGTTTTTGCCCTCCAAACTGATATATTTTGTTACCCAAAGTGTTGATCCATTATGATAAGAAAGTAGTTTATTCCCTTCTCATGCAGTATACTAGTGAGCTATATAAAGTCAAGGAGATGAATGTACATGTGACTTTGCCAGCATTGACCTCAATGCATGTAACTGTGAACTGCTTGTGTCTTTTCTGTGACTTGCAGACAAATAGCTTAGATAGTTTGGTCATGTGATTTAGGTTACATTTACATTAACCTGGACTGCTTTAAATAGTGGTGATGGTTGAAACGCCAATAATTACTGGCTGCACCTCGACTTTTCACTGCTAAATCCAAATATAACGCAAGGGCTAGTGCAGGGATGTGGAATTCCTGACGCCCGGGACAAGCAGTTCCGGGTGCCGGGCAGGTGAATTTGTCCGGCCCTTAGCCCGGCTTCGGGCAAGCAGGGCCGGACCTGACAAGTCACCCGGACCTCTGCAGTCTGTATGGAGTGGGCTGCCGACTCCTGCCCGCTCCATACTCTGTAGCCACCGGCTGTAAAAACCTGTGTCCTCCAAAGCAGAGCAGGAGAGATGAGAAGCTGTGTATTTGTCTTCTCTCCCGGGGCGTGGCTTCTTGCTCCCCGTGCAGACCTGCGTCCTCTGCCTTCACTCCCCCCAGCTGTAGCTTCGGAGAGCTGAGGGGAGGAGGCGCGTCTGCACGGGGAGATGCATGCGGCGCTCTGCATGGGAGTATGGAGCGGGCTTGGGATTCCTGCCCGCTCCATACTCTGCAGCCCCCGGCTTTTATCAGTAGCCGGGGGCCGCCGCTAATAGCCAGCATGCGGTGATTGCCGCGGCTGGCTATTAACCCTTTAGATCGCCGCTGTCAAAGCTGACAGCGGCGTCTAAAGGGACATGTGTATGCTCCCTGGTGGGCTAGTGGGGTGGATCGCCCCCCCCCCCCCCCCGCAGCGCGATCGCTGGGGGAGATCCACTATGGAGGTAACCGGAGGGCTTACCTCTGTTCCCTGCTGTCCCGCTCTGTCATTGATAGATCCTGGCTGGACTAGGCTCTATCAATGGATCACAGAGCACACAGATTAATAGAGTTCTAATCTAATCTAATGATTCCTCATAGAAGTGTAATAAAGTGTTAAAAAATAAAATAAAAAAAAGTTTCAAACTTTTATTAAAAGTCACACATTAACCCAGTGGTCTTCAAACTGTGGCCCTCCAGATGTTACAAAACTACAATTCCCAGCATGCCAGGACAGCCGTTGGCTGTCCGGGCATGCTGAGAGTTGTAGTTTTGCAACATCTGGAGGGCCACAGTTTGAAGAACGCTTCATTAACCCCTTCCATGTTAAAAGTTCAAATCACCTCCTTTTCCTATATAAAAACATGCAAACATAATAAAAATAAACATATTTGGTATCGCTTCGTGCGTAATTGTACAACCTATTAAAATATAACATAATGTATCCCGAACGGTAAATGTAAAAAAAATACCAAACCACAGATTTCCAATTTTTATAATATCCCAGAAAAAAAAAAAGTTAAAAAGCGATTAAAAAGTCAGATCAATACCAAAATGGTACCGATACAAAAAAAAACTGATTATGGCGCAAAAAATTTGCCCTCATACAGCCTGGTATGTGGAAAAAAATAAAGCTACAGGGGTTAAAAAATGGCAATAAAAAAAATTGGAAAAAGTTCAGAATTAGTAAAACATGACGTAAACTATACAAATCTGGTATCGCTGTAATCAGGCGGCCTAAAGTATAAAACTAACATGTTACCTCAACCACAAGGAAAATGGCGCAGAAAAGAAAACCACCACATCTGCAAAATTATATTTTACTATTTCAATTTCACTTCCCTAAATATATATATATATATACATTTTTTTTTTTTGGTTCAGAGAATGTTATTGAAAAATTAAAAGGTATCCTTATAGTAAGTAGTTATGGCTATTATAGGGCGAGGAGGAAAAAACAAGCGAAAATTGGCCCGGACAAGTGGATCGTCATGAGGGACAAGTAGATTTTGCTCCATTTTAGTCCCGTGGACAAGTAGTTTTTTATAAAACTTCCACACCCCTGTAGTGGTGTCCGGTAGCACTGCATGTACGAATGACCCTTACATGTTCATGCTTTTCTTGGTTATTTAAAAAGTATTTTGTCTCAGATATGTCAAATGATTTTTCTTTAAATAACAATGACACATTTAGGCTAAAACCAGGTGTGGCTCATAATTGTAAAGCTAGTATAAAAGACAGATTCTATTTCTCTTCTGCTTCCATTGGATATGAATGAAGGGTGACTCTGTATACTTTACTGTTGTTGGGATATGGAAATGTATTGTCTCTTTTTTTGTGTTCTTTATTAAAATGTATTGCATTTTTATAACCTTCAATAAGGACTTCTATGGCTTTGTACCTTGGTCGATGCCTGGATCTATGAGCCATCCCTTGGCCCATTCCCCCAAGAGAAAAAAGATTGGACTGCATAATTAAGAACATTAGAACATTATAAAAATTAGATCCGCACCTCATCATTACACTATTGATAAAAATTGTACCCATTGATACTTTAACCCTGTCCCTGAATAATCTGCTGTCATAAATACTAATGTCTATTCAAGGGAAAAATCATCCCTCCACACAATGATCACACATACCAATATCCCCATGTAGTACCCATATACTACCCACATGCTGGTACTACACTGGTGCTGTGCAGAGAATATTTATACTGACCAGTGCAGCTAAATCCAGTGACTCAGAGGTGGCGTCTTTTCGTTGTTCATTCTTTCCGTATTTTTAATCTAGCGCAGACACCCATGATGACTTCCTCCAGCCTGTACTCGTCTTGCATAGTTCTTACATAGTAATATTTAGCCACCACATATTATTCTAATAATAATTCCCAGTGTTCCCAGTCTGTACTAATATGTCGACTTTGCCTCTCACTCAGTATAATTACCTTGACTATGCCCTTAATCAGTAATAATGTCCACACTGTGCCCCAATCAGTATTAATGCCATCTACCTTCCCCCACTCAGTAAAATGCCTTCTGTGCCCCTCACTCAGTAATAATGCCTCCTTTGCCCCTCACTCAGTGATAATGCCTCCTTTGCCCCTCACTCAGTGATAATGCCTCCTTTGCCCCTCACTCAGTGATAATGCCTCCTTTGCCCCTCACTCAGTGATAATGCCTCCTTTGCCCCTCACTCAGTGATAATGCCTCCTTTGCCCCTCACTCAGTGATAATGCCTCCTTTGCCCCTCACTCAGTGATAATGCCTCCTTTGCCCCTCACTCAGTGATAATGCCTCCTTTGCCCCTCACTCAGTGATAATGCCTCCTTTGCCCCTCACTCAGTGATAATGCCTCCTTTGCCCCTCACTCAGTGATAATGCCTCCTTTGCCCCTCACTCAGTGATAATGCCTCCTTTGCCCCTCACTCAATGATAATGCCTCCTTTGCCCCTCACTCAATGATAATGCCTCCTTTGCCCCTCACTCAGTGATAATGCCTCCTTTGCCCCTCACTCAGTGATAATGCCTCCTTTGCCCCTCACTCAGTGATAATGCCTCCTTTGCCCCTCACTCAATGATAATGCCTCCTTTGCCCCTCACTCAATGATAATGCCTCCTTTGCCCCTCACTCAATAATAATGCCTCCTTTGCCCCTCACTCAGTGATAATGCCTCCTTTGCCCCTCACTCAGTGATAATGCCTCCTTTGCCCCTCACTCAGTGATAATGCCTCCTTTGCCCCTCACTCAGTGATAATGCCTCCTTTGCCCCTCACTCAGTGATAATGCCTCCTTTCCCCCTCACTCAGTGATAATGCTTTGTGCCCCTCACTCAGTGATAATGCCTCCTTTGCCCCTCACTCAGTGATAATGCCTCCTTTGCCCCTCACTCAGTGATAATGCCTCCTTTGCCCCTCACTCAGTGATAATGCCTCCTTTGCCCCTCACTCAGTGATAATGCCCCCTCTTGCCCTCTTCTCAGTAATAATGCCCCCCCCCTTCTTAGTAATAATGCCCCCCCCGTTCTCAGTAATAATGCCCCCCCCTCAGTAATAATGCCCCCCCCCCCCTCTTCTTAGTAATAATGCCCCTTATTGCGCCTCTCTCTCTCTGTAATAATCCATCCTGTGCCCCTCACTGAGCTCTCCTACTTTATTGTTCCCTGTGGTGTGTTGCAATAAATTAAAATGTATAAAATACTCGGCCAGCTGCTCTCCCTTTTCAGACTTTGTGTTGGAGACGCCAAACAATCTTACCCATCAGGTGTGATGACATTAATAATCATGCCAGCGGCTGCAGGAATAACGTGACTGCAGCCTATTGGCGTGAATGGCGGAGCAGGGAGCTGTCATCCGATTCATCTACACCTAGAGGATGCTAATGCAGCAGTTGCCATCTGCAGCTTGGGCCCTAAATGCCTGGTGCTTGCGACACTCCTGATTGGTACCAAATTTTTTGTTTTTAACAGCTTCAACTTGCAATGTACAGTTTACTTTATTTTGTAGGTTGGTGCCATATACTATGACATTTCTATAAAAGATTACCTATAAAAAAAATTGCGTAAACTGGTTGATTTAGGTGCTATGAGGGCTGGACAGAATATTTCAACAATAAATGAAATTATTATCTTTGTCTAATATAAAATGTAGAGGGATTTGTGTGTATAATTAATTAAATTATTATAATTTTTTTTTTTTACTCAGCCGACTACACAGCAGTCCCCGCAGGATGAACAGGAAAAACTTCTGGATGAAGCAGTCCAAGCTGTGAAAGTACAGTCATTTCAGATGAAGAGATGTCTGGTGAGTAATGTGTGCATGCATGTGGTTTTCCCTATGGTGTAGGTTGCTGTCTTTCTTTGCATTGGGTGTATACGTACACAATATAAATTTTTTGGTTAATGAAAAACGTGAGTTACAAAGGTATTCTATTAAAACCGTTGTATCATATATATGCCTACAAGATCATTCTGTCAAAAAATAAATACATTAAAATATGCTTGTACAGTATATCAGGACTAGTAGCTACAAAGGATATTTGTCTTTAGACAAACGTTTTGGTAGCCTTTTATTGAAACTAAGCAATTAAAACTTGCTTCCGCTTATTTCTTCTTAGCTTTAAAGGGGTACTCCACTGAAAACCTCTTATCCCCTATCCAAAGGCCATCAGCAGGATCTCCCGAGATCTCCGGGCCGACATCACGGCACACCTCTCCATTCATGTCTATGGTAGGGGGCATGACGTCTAGTACATAGCTGTCACGCCTCCTTCCATAGACATGAATGGAGGGGGCGTGGCGGCTGGCATCGCCAGTCATCGGGCACAGAGCGGAGTTTGCTCTGTGCACCGAGTGACAGGGGTGCCGCGCCGAAGATTGCGGGAGTCCTCAGCGGCAGGATCCCGCAATCTAACATCTTATCCCCTATTCTTTCGATGGGGGATAATGTTTTCAGTGGAGTACCCCTTTAACTAATGGCCTAGTTATACTTTACATGTTGTGGACTTATATACAAGTTGTGGACTTATCCAAATCATGTATTCTCAGCAAATCCACTAATTTAGAGGAAACTAATGTGTTCAGGGCGCTATGAGGGCTCATTTTTTGCGCCGTGATCTGAATTTTTTAGCGGTACCATTTTTGTTCTGATCAGAATTTTTGATCACTTTTTTATTCAAAAATGCGCTATTTTGGACTTTGGAATTTTTTTGCACATACGCCATTGAACGTTCGGTTTAAAAAGCGGTATATTTTTATAATTCGGACATTTCTGCACGTGACGATACCACATATGTTTATTTTTATTTACACTGTTTTTTTTTTATTCTTGGAAATGATTCAAACTTTTATTAGGGGAAGGGATAATTGAAAGGGTTAATGATTTTTTTTAACACTTTTCTTATGCAATATTATAGCCCCTGGGGGGGGGGGGCTATAACATTGCATTAACTGATCTTTCACACTGATTGATCCATCTCCATAGGAATGGATCAATCAGTGTTAATGGCGATTGAATGCTCAAGCCTGGATCTCAGGCTTGAAGCATTCATTCGGCGATCGGACAGCACAGGAGAAGGTAAGAAGAACTCCTCCTGTGCTACAGCTGTTCGGGATGCCGCGATTATACCGCGGCAATCCCGAACAGCTCCCTGATCTAGCCGGGCACTTTTACTTTAGTTTTTAGCCGCGCGGCTCAGCTTTGAGCGTGCAGCTAAAGGGTTAATAGCGCGCGGCACCGCGATCAGTGCCGCGCGCCATTAGCGGCGGGTCCCGGCTTCACTGGGGGCGGAGTGTGACGTCACACGGGGGGCGGAGTCATGACGTCATGATCTTCCGTCCCCTTGGTCGGGAGGAATTAGCCTGAAAGCCTCCAGTGCTTCGGGAAGCAGTTACAGGTGGGTGCTGTTTGCTATATTGCGGTGGTCTCCAGCGGCGGGACCCAGGCGATCTGACCTCTTATCCCCTATCCTTTGGATAAGGGATAAGATGTCTAGTGGTGGAGTACCCCTTTAAGTAAATATGTTTTTTTGCAGGACTAGAGACACTTGTATAAGTGAAGGGAATGGAGGGTCAATAGTTCAAGACTGAAGCTGTAAACCATTGGAAAAACTGCTGCCATTCAGCTAAGGCTATAAAAACTTGTAAACTCCGATTGTTAGCTTAAACTTTAAACATGACTGGAATTCTACTAGGGAAATCATGTTTTATAATAAATGCCCCTTCCTGGATCCTCCCACTGCCCTATCTTCAGCAGCAGATCAGCACACAAAAAGGAGAAGGCAGCAGCTTCTGCCCAACTACCTCTCTCTGCTAGGAGAGCTTAGAAGAACTTGGTGGAACAGCTTCTTGGATTCATCTGTAAGTGTTTATAAATACATTTGCATATTAATACAGAGGAGTCTGAGTCAGAAGTACAAAAAACTGCGGACTCCACAGCCCTGCTTAATAGACTATAATTCATGCTGAGCCTGCTATATCTGTCAGAGGGGGTCTCAGCACTGAGACCCCGAACGATTTAACATTTTGTCATGACTGCAACATAACAGAGGAAAGGATAGGCACTGCTCAAGTGAAGTATGTGTGCAGAAGATACCAGAAAAAACATTCAAAACAAAAAGAAAAACAGACTGGCAAGTAGATACTTGCATGCTATGTTGCAGTACAAACACATATAAATGTTATTAGTGATAATGCACAAACGACAAGGACATTTAAATTCACTTAAAAAAAAATCATATAAACAGAGTGGTGGCAGAGATCTGTACCAACTCCACTCACCACTCTGGGAGAAATGTATATCAACCCTGGGACCCCTAGTATCTGAAAGATGCATGAGATGCTATATACAGGACCACACATACAGCTGATACAGGTATCACTAATGACAACACAATGATGAGGTCCTATACATAAAGTGCCACAACATTCTGCTAAATATCTATCAAAGAAAACGCAGTAGTGTACCAATGAAGTAATATGCCTTTCAAAAATCAGCATTGTTATTAACTTCTCCAAAAGGGGTGAATTAAGTAGGTACAGATTTGTGACTCTACTGTGCCTTGTACTGCAACACGGTGTGCAAGTTTATACTTGCCAGTCTGTTTTCTGTTTTCTTTTTGAATGTCTGTGCGACATGTCAAAAGTTTAATAAAATGACAGTAACGCTTTAATGTAGCAAGAGTGGACTTGTCTTCAGCAGCCCATGTGGTTACAAGCCTATAGTTTAAATCATGCATTGCTGACATCAACTCCTCGCCATTGTCCTCTCATCTGTATTGTATTGAGGATTTGTATGTATTGAGGATTTTACTGCATACTTTCAGTTCAGTATCTAATTTTATATACTAGAACTGTATATACTCGAGTATAAGCCGTGCTCGTGCTGAAAATGCCTCCCTCTGCTTATACTCGAGTGAACTCTCCGCCTGTCAATCCCTTCTCAGTGGTCTTCAACCTGCGGACCTCCAGATGTTGCAAAACTACAACTCCCAGCATGCCCGGACAGCCATCGGCTGTCCGGGCATGCTGGGAGTTGTAGTTTTGGAAGCTCTGGAGGTCTGCAGGTTGAAGACCACTGCGCGGGCCTTCGTCATCAGTGGGAAGGAAGGGGGAGCTGGTCCGGGCCATCTATGCTGCAGGGACCGTCCGGTGGGGAGGGTTAGTCGTTCCGGGCTGTCCATTTTCACCGGGGGGGGCCCCTCTTCTCCGGGCCCGGCCCCGGACTAGTGACGTTGCCTTGACGTTCATACGCGTCCCTGTGCGTCGTCGTCAAGGCAACGTCACTAGTCCGGGGCCGGGCGCGGAGAAGAGGAGCCCCCCCAGTGAAAATGGACAGCCCGGAAAGACTAACCCTCCCCACCGGACGGTCCCTGCAGCATAGATGGCCCGGACCAGCTCACCCTTCCTTCCCACTGAGGGGAGGTGAGTAGAAAACTAAAGAGGGTGTCTTGATGATGACGAAGGCCACAGTGGTCTTCAACCTGCGGACCTCCAGAGGTTTCAAAACTACAACTCCCAGCATGCCCGGACAGCCGATTGCTGTCCGGGCATGCTGGGAGTTGTAGTTTTGCAACATCTGGAGGTCCACAGGTTGAAGACCACTGATGAAGGGATTGACAGGCGGTGATGATGAAGGGGGGGGGGGGATGATGACGGGGGTCTGGATGATGACGAAGGCTGCAGTGGTCTTCAACCTGCGGACCTCCAGAGGTTTCAAGACTACAACTCCCAGCATGCCCGGGAGCCGATTGCTGTCCGGGCATGCTGGGAGTTGTAGTTTTGCAACATCTGGAGGTCCGCAGGCTGAAAACCACTGATGAAGGAATTGACAGTCGGTGATGATGAAGGGGGCAGGGGGGGGATGATGATGATGACATGGGGGGGGGGGGGGATGATGTATTTCCCACCCTAGGCTTATAGTCGAGTCAATAACTTTTCCTGGCTTTTTGGGGTGAAATTAGGGGCCTTGGCTTATATTCGGGTCGGCTTATACTCTATATATGGTACCCCCTTTAAAGTGACTAACGCAAAGTACATAATTGGACAAGGAAGCAGAGGAGAGACCCTGGCCCTGATACACTATTCTTTTTTTTAACACATACAAAGGGACTTGGTGATAAATTAGGCTTTATTTGTAACATTCTCTTTGTTGCCCATAGCAAATACAGCTTGCATTTCTGAAACTGCTCTGGAAAAAATAAAAGTTGAGCTGTGGTTGCTATGGGCAACAAATGGAATCCTACTGTTTGACAGTTTTAATAAATATAGCCCATGAGGGAGATTTATCAAATCAGGTGTAGACTGAAGAGTGGAGATGTTGTCCATATCAACCAATCAGATTACTTCTTTCATTTTTGAAAATGCCTCTGAAAAATGAAAGAAGCGATCTGATTGGCTGCTATGGACAACTGTACCACTCTTTCTCTACATACATTTTGATAAATCTCCCCCATAAAGTTTAGATTCATTGTTACTTTGCAAGGTCACTCTCCATCTGGCTGACATGTATCAATCAGTTTACTCCCTGGAAATATATTTAAAGGGGTACTCCCCTGGAAAATATATATATATTTTTTTATCAACTGGTGCCAAAAAGTTAAACAGATTTGTAAATTACTTCTATTTAATCTTAATCATTCCAGTATTTATCAGCTGCTGTATACTCCACAGGAAATTCTTTTCTTTTTAAATTTATTTTCTGTCTGACCACAGTGCTCTCTGCTGACACCTCTGTCCATTTTAGGGACTGTCCGGAACAGGAGAGGTTTGCTATGAAGATTTGTTCCTACTCCGGACAGATCCTGATATGGACAGAGGTGTCAGCAGAGAGCACTGTGGTCAGGGAGAAAGGCAATTTAAAAAGAAAAGAACTTTCTCTGTAGTATACAGCAGCTGATAAGTACTTGAAGGATTGGGATTTTTAAATAGAAGTGATTTACAAATCTGCTTAACTTAAAGGTTTTCTGGTGAAGTACCCCATTAAAATAATGGGGTATTTCATTCCCATTAGGGTGTCTTACAGCATGCGCCCCCCCCAACTGCCTAAAGGGTTTGTCAATTTTTCTGAATACTACTTCACTATATATATATATATATATATATATATATATATATATATATATATATATATATATATATATATATATATATATTAGGGCTGGGCGGTATACCGGTTCATTTCGAATATTGAAATTTATGGGCTGCACGATATGAATTTTAGCCCATACAGCAATACCGGTTGGTCCCTCCCCCTTGGGAATGAATGAATCAGCCCAGCGCTGCACTGTCCCCACATCGGGGAACTAATCATACGTGACCCGCCTGTGCTGTTCTGCTGTACGCTGTATTCCTATGCCCGGGCTGCAAAAGATAAAGAAAATAAACTTTTAACTTACCTACGTCGGGCCTGGAACGTCGGACAGCCGTCAGTCTATCACTGGCCGCAGCGATGTCCCGCCCCGGCCGGTGATAGGCTGAGCCAACTGTCATGTAAGAAGCTGGCTTCTTACATGACAGTGGGCTCAGCCTATTACTGGCAGGGGCGGGACATCGCTGCGGCCAGTGATAGACTGATGGCTGTCCGATGTTCCAGGCCCGTCGTAGGCAAGTTAAAAGTTTATTTTCTTGATCTTTTACAGCACCCTGGTTGGGAAACGCTGTTCTGAACAGTCGGCAACCTTGTGTCTATTAGAAAGATGACCCTTCCTCGAATTAAACAAAGATAGAGTAAAGTCTCGGCACTCCTGTCAGTTCACTGTTATCGGATACAGGTATGTTAAGGCAGAGTAAGGAGAAGTGTTGTGGCTTCTCGGGGGTGCAAAAAATCCTACTGTAGCAAAAAGGCAACAATGGAAACATACAAAAGATTGCAAGGAATGCACTCACCCGTATTCAAGTTTTAGGAAGCTTCTTGAAACTTCAGGAACTTCCTGAAACTTCTAATACGGGTGAGTGCATTCCTTGCAATCTTTTGTATGTTTCCTTCCTGGAATTAAGATTACCAAAAGAAACTCTTTGCTGATAACTAGCATGTGTGAACATATTCTCACCTTGTTTATAGGCCATATAAGATTCATAGTATCTTCTGTGCAGCTGCCATATCAAGCTGTATACGCACAGAACTTTCGTCTTGTCTCCGGGGTTATTTGTAGACGTTTTACCATGTCTGTGACAGATCTGAAGTCTTGTGCAAGAGACGCTTAGTTGTATCACTCCGCAGTAAAGCACTGCTGTTATTTTTGATGGTTTGCTGGAACATTTGGTCCTGTGCTATGCCATACATATCTAGTTAATCTTCAAACAGTTGCTTCTCAAATCTCCATAACATTACAAATACACAAAATCAACAGAAGTACATGCGCTGCTTTGGTTTACCGCCTGTCTGAATGGTAATGAAATGAAAGAGAGGAAAACCTGCCTGCCGCCTTGAAGAGACTTTTCAGGACCCATATATTGATGGACTATCCTCACAAGGATTGGTGGGATTGGTTCCCCTTTAGTCAGCTGAATGGTGGGACCCCATTATTAGCCTATCCTAAGATCCTGGGAAAACCACTTAAAGTTTACCCGTTGTCAACAAAAACTTTTTATATAATGTAGATAATACCACTATATGTATATTTGTAATATACATTGGTTAAAAAATGTGTATATTTTTGTCCCTGCAGCTATTGCCTGTGTGTCTCTATGAGGAGTCCAAATACAGGAAGTGAGGGTGGACGAGCAGGGATCTGTGCACCAAGAAAAAGCAGGACAGTGTGCACTGAGGCTCTATAACATGTTCCTAACTCATACATCAGGATTATTGACAATCCAGGAGTCTACACACATCCCTTCTTGTGCTGCCCTCACTTCCTGTATTTGGATTCATCATAGAGACACATAGACGATATCTGCAGGGGCAGCATTTTTTCACCCAAAAATAAACACAATTTTTAACCAATGTATATTACAAATATTCATATAATGGTATTATCTAGATGATATAAAAAGTTTTTGTTGAGGACAGGTACACTTTAAACTCCTTTACTGATCCATGAGGTAACTGTGTGTTATGGTAGCATTGGGAAGGTGTAGTTGGGGACTCAAGGGCTGAGCCCTCTCCTTACTTAGCGGCTGTCAGCTGATCTTTGCGAGATCCAATGCTGAATATATCTGTACAGGAATGAGCAGGAAAGGAAGGACTGCTGGCACGTACGTAACTAAGCGACACTGAAAGCGGAAGATGCACACAGGAAGAGATTCACAGAAAGCCTGTAGCGGAGGTGCGTAGCCAGATAAGGAGCACAATGCAAAGACAAAGAACGAGGCCGCACTCACCAGTCAGGTCTTTATTCCAATTCAACAGGCATAATGGTGGCTACCGGCGGGGGAGCGGGGGGACACCGGGACAAGTTGTTTTGTGCGGCTTGGCGCACTTCCAGAGGAAGTGCGCCAAGTCGCAGGAAACAACTTTTCCCCGTGTCCCCCGATTCCTATCCTGCTCCCCCGCCTGTAACCACCATTA